>NC_045440.1:128514818-128676114 GCF_002776525.5 Piliocolobus tephrosceles
GCCCTTCTGTGGGCTGTCTGTGCGTAATACCGGCTCCTTCACTCTTTCATGGCACCATGATTGTGTTTTACCCTCCTGACTGTTAACTGCCGACTGTTAGCTGTTAACTGCCCAAGGTTGCCCTGCTGATGTCATGCCTGACCACATGACTTGTTCCAGCCAATGAAATGTGAGCAGAAGTGACACGTGCAGCACACCAGTAGAAGCTTTGAAGAGCTATTGCCAATTTCCACTCTCTCTGGAAACTGTCATTAGGGTTAGGGAAACTGTCATGAGATCCGCATATTTTAGATAGAGGCTGCTTGCCTTAGTTTGGGCCCCTAATGAAAAAGACGTGGAGGCGGGGCATGGTGGCTCATGCCTGTAATCCCAGCACTTTGGGAGGCCAAGGCGGGTGGGTCACCTGAGGTCAGGGGTTCGAGACCAGCCTGGCCAACATGGCAAAACCCTGTTTGTACTAAAAGTACAAACACAAAGGGAACTGCATGGCTGGTTTCTACCTGAACATTGTCAAGTGATTTCATTCTTTGAAACATGGGTGTGAAGTGTGTCCAGCAGTCTGAGAACAAGAAGAAGAAGAAAATCTAATCCCTCAGGGTTGCTGTGTGCCAGCCCCGCTCTCAGCACTTCCCATGTGGAACTCCTTTACTTCTCCTAACAACTCCATGACATGGGTTCGACTGTGATTGTTCCCATATTGTTGATAGGGAAACTGAGGCATGTAGGTGTTATAGAGCTCACCCAAGTGGCAAGCTTTCTGGGTGGTTACAGAGTGGCAGAGCTGGGGTATCCCATGCTGTCACCACACTGCTATATGGAAAGGAACATTAATCGAGCACCTACGTGCTTGAGTCTCTTAATTCCGTGACTGAACTCTCAAAAAACCCTGGGTGAGCATTATCATCTCCTATTTCACAAATGAAAAAACTAGGATTCAAAAAAATTAAGTGACTTACCAAACATTACAGAGCTAGTAAGCCAAGACTTGAACACTGAGATGGAATCCTACCTTTTTAGGTGGCTAAGCAACAGAAGGATGTTCCTTTCCCAAGGAGGTAAGAAGCAGTGGCCATGTTCAGCACAATTGTCCTATCACAGGTTCATGGCAGGGACCAAGCAGTGAGGACAGGCACTGCCCTGTGTCCTAGCAGATGGCTGCCTTCTGGCTCCCTAGCCTTGGCCAGCAGCCCTTCTATCTATCTTCATGCCATGACCTATTTTTGCTCACCCAGTTGGTGTATGGCCTATTTCTTTCCTTAAGAATTACTTCATAACTTTCACAGAGTAACAGCACATGCTGAGCACAGCGTTCATGAACTTGGACACACACACAGAAAATGTCCCTTTAAATTCACAGAGCAATCTTTGAGATCCAGGTAGAAAGACCAAAAGGAAAATTAAGAACAGACTCTTAGACCTGCCTTCCCTTTGCATTCAGGTTGGTTTCCTTTTTATAACTGCCCAAATCGTGAGTTCATAGGGTCTGGATGGCTGTACCGGATTGCTCTCCAGCTGGCCTCTCTGCATCCAGAAATTTCTACAACCTACTGGGGTAAAATCTTTCTCAACCATGCTTTTCATCATCACATCTTAAATACCTCGAGTTGGTTCCCTATTGCCAAAAAAAAAAAAACCCATTGTCCATGCAGGGTTCTTCTGCCGAAATGAGAGAAGAGTGAGTTAAATGCTGGTAGGTGATGTAGAGATAGTAATTAGACAATGTAATTAGATGCTGTTGAAAGAGCTGAGCTATGAAATGCGTTGTGATAAAGGGGCTGCCTATGTAAGTAATTGGGTATAATGAGGTGTAAAACTCCCTTTCTCTCTCTCTTTCTGTTTCATAGGCCTTTCTGCTTCTCAAGTCCAGACCTGCTGTTTTTGAGGTTTCCTTCCAATTTTTTTTTTGCTGTATCCCTGGGGCCTTGGCTCTTGGGCTTGCTGCCTCTTCCCACTCTACACCTTTGGATTCCTTATCTTTGGCTCCACCTTATTGCTCCTTTCTCCAAAGACAAATCCACAAGGCATAGGATTTTACAGAATATGGGGTTACAGAAACAGCATAAGGAAGTGTAAAAGCCTACAAGCTTCTTACATATGTAGCCCCTTGTCTGTAGCTCCTGACTCCCACTTGAACGTCTGTTTGGAAGCACCCTGGGGTAGCAGGACTCAGCTCAGAAGATGAGGCTTATCCACCATGGCTTCTCCTAACCTGACACCCACCCAGATAATCTTTTCAACATGGAAGCTAGAGCGTATCACCCCCTGCTCAGAGCCTTTCTGTGGCCTCTCGTTATGCTTCACAGGACCTCCTTGCTCCTTAGCCAGGTCTCCGGGTCCTCCGTGATCAGATCTCTGCTCTTCTGCAGCCTCATCTCTGCCACTCTTCACCTTTTGTGCTCCAGCCCAATCTGGTTTTCTTCTCATGCTTTGAACACCCCAAGTCTGTCTGCTTCAGGAGCTTTGTACTGGCTAATCATTCACCATAGCATACGCCCATCTATAGGGCTGGCTCTTATATTATGGGTCTCAGCTAAAATGTCATCACCTCAAAGAGACTTTCTTGGACCACCCCAGCCATTCTCTATCCTATTTCCCTCTTTTATTGTCTTCGAAGCACTTACCCACTTTCAGGAACTATCTGGCTTGCTCATGTGTTTGTCTCTAGATTGTCTACTTCCCCTGCTAGACTGTACTCTCCACATGAGAGCAAAGCTGTGTCTGTTGCATTCACTGTTGTCTTCCCAGAAGCAAACAGCATGCTAGAGACCCTCAAATACATGTGAAATGAAGGGACACCTTGTGTTACTTCACCTAGTTTCCAGTGGCAAGCTTGCCATGTGGTTGCAAAGTGGCAAAGCTGGGGTATCACATGATGTCACCATGATGCTATATGAAATGTAACTTAACTGAGTACCTATATGACCAGTTCTCTAATTCTATAATTGCACTCTCAAAAAGCCCTAGGTAAATATTATCATCTCCAACTTTCACAGATGAGGAAACTGGAATGTTTTTTAAAATGCCTTAACCAAACCTCACAGAGCTGTAAGCCAGGATTTGAATGGGTGAGCTGCACTCAGCCTTCATCTCAAATCAGTTTGCCTCTTACTCCAGGAAGCCACAGTTGATCCTGACCACATCACATATGGGTTGACTGCATTGCAGTCATTCATTCACTAAGCATCATTTAGGAGGTCACATGCCAGGCACCGTGTTAGGTAATGATTTCTCCAAGTCACAGGAGCCGTGGTTCTGCCTTTAGAAAGTTTCTCATCTGGTGGGAGGGCAGGCAAGTAAATCAGGGAGGGTGGTCCCTGTCAGGACACTCTGGTTGAGAAATACCCAAAGTGCCAAGTGACAGGGAAGAGAGGCATCTCCATTGGACCAGAGAGCTCTGGATTCCTCTTAAGCTAAGTCTCTGGAGGTACGTGTCAGCTACAAGGAGAAAAGCAGTATATTTTGAGATATGGGATGCGGGGCCTTTTAGTCCCATAAATTAGAGAACCATGGTGTGAATACCACATGCACTGGGCTGACCTAAGTGGGCTCTGGGGGAAGGTATACTGGGCAGGGCGTTTGGAGAACTGGTTTCTGTCTAATCCTTCTCTAACAAACTCTGTGACCTTGAATGCATCACCTCCCCTCTGAGTCTCAGATTCTCTTTCTGGCTGTCATTTAATGAAACCTAAACTTAATATTCCAGACCTTCTACTTGTTCCATAATTGCTCAGTCCTACACTCACTGTCCTCTGACACCAATATACTGATTATTCATTTTATGCCCAGCAGAGCACCACGTGTTTTGAAACAGTGGGAAAGGAAATCTTTGTTCTGGATGCAGTTATAATTTGGAAAGGGAGGAAATAAATTATAATAAAATTAGGGGAAAAAAACAGTTTAGCACAATATCTTACAACATTTGCTAATTATTTCACATGTGTTGGTCTTATCATTACAATTAGATGTCAAGCTTTAGGTCAGAAACTCTGTGTTTTTTCTTTTTAATATAGTCTCTACCATTTTCTAGCTGTAAGGAAATGTTCTAATTACTTTGCCTTCCTAAGCTTTCATTTTATAATCTGTCAAATGAAGACAGTACCTAATTTGTAGGGTTGCTGTGAGGAGTAAATGAGCTGTTGCATGGGAAGCACTTAGCATGGGGCCTGGTACATAGTAAGCCCTCAGTAATAATTACATCTTCCATGCTGCTAGACACAGAGGGATTGAAATGCATAACAACAGAGATGAAACATGGAAGAGTGATAAATGAAGATTTAGTGTACACACCTTCTGGAGGAGCCCTGATTGAGTTTTTTAAGTAAGTGAACTAACTGTATTATTGTTAAGGGATTAGCAGCATGTAGGTAGAAGGCTGTGGTAATGGCTCAAATAGATGGTGGGGTCAGGACTGGGATGGAGGCTAAGAAGGAGACACTGTAGAGAAAGAGTCAATAGGATCTTGAGGATGCTCTCAGTCAAGGGTTTTCATATCTTCTCTGAATAGGCAAGCCATTAGCATTTTCTCATTGCCCATGGCTACCTGTTGCAGGGACTTAATTACAAGTGAGTGCATCTGAGAGGCCTGGTGCTCCCTGTTTCACCTAGCCCCCCTTCTCATAGACAGGTACAGCATGCTGAAAATACTAGAGTCACAATTACTCTCACCCTAGTTTGTTCATAAAGCAAAGGTTTTATGCCAGGAGAGGTAAGCCAATAAGAACAAAGGCCAGCACCTCCATGAAGCACCTGATCTAAAGCAGGGGTATCACTCAAAGAAAAGTGCACCATTGTCCCTACTCCCAACTATGGAACCATAGTTCAGAGATTTCTGTCAGAGTAGGAGTTAACCCATGAAACAGCTCTGAAGATCCCCCCTAGGAATTAACTTTATCTGTAGATTGATAAAGAGTATACTGTCTGAACAACAAAGAGGAAAAATAATGAAAAATGAACCAAGCCTCAATGTGGAACACCATGAAGCATGCTAACATATGAGTAATGGAAGTGTCAGAAGGAAGAGAGAGAGAAAAAGGAGTAGAAAAAATGTTCAAAAATAAGAATAGCTGAAAACTTTCCAAATTTGATTTAAAAAAAATTAAACATTCAAGAAAACCAACAAACTTCAAGTAGAATAAATGCAAAGGGATCCACACACACATATATAGCATATAAAAATTCTGAAAGCCAATGATAAGGAGAAAATCTTAAAAGCAATAAGAGAAAGATGACTCATCACATATGAGAGAACCTTAATATGATTAACAGCTGATTTTTCATTGGAAACAATAGAGCCGAGAGGAAGTGGGATGACAGATGTAAAGTGCTGAAAGAAAAAGAAAGCTGTCAACTAAGAATCTTGTATTCAGCAAAGCTTTCAAAATGAAGGAAAAATCTACTTTTCTCTACTAGAAAAGAAACGAATTTATTGCTAGTAGTAGATGTATCTCACAAGGAGTACTAAAGGCAGTTCTTTAGGCTGAAAACAAATGACTCTAGAAAGTTATTTGAATCCACACACACATGCATTAAGAGCACCAGTAAAGGTAATCATGCAATTATAAAAGATGGTACACACGAATATTCTTTCTCAATTCTTCTTTCAATTGATTTTTTAAAATTGTATAAAACAATATTTAGATAATTGTATTGTTTCACTCTAACATATTGGAATATGACTTATTTACCAATAACAGCACAGAAGTGGGTGAGAGAGCAAAATTGTATCAGAGTAGGACAATGACACCAAGCCAGATGGTTATCGAAATCCACAGGAACAAATGAAGAGAACCAGAAATTGCAAATAAGAAGGACAGAGTACCAGAGAGAAGAGAGATGTACAGAGAATTATGGAGGTGGCTTCCCTTGAGTATACAGCTAAGTAATGATTAATGCGTACATATAAGAAACTATTAGAAGATAAAGAACCACCTGTAGCAATTAAAGGTAGCAGCACCCAACACTCACACATGACTGGAAATTGTGCCTTTTCCCACCTGCCAGACTGGAAAATTGTGTGTTCACAGGGCATTGAGTAGAGTACACAGAAGGATTTTGCTTCATTAGTAGGAAACAATTAGCCCTAGCTAATTGTTTTTATTAGCTTTATTAGCAGTATTTATATTGCTCTGGTTCCACTTATCAAATCTTTTTTTTTTTTTTTTTTTTTTTTGAGCAAAGTTTTTCTCTTTTTTCTCAGCTGGAGTACAATGATGTGATCTTGGCCCACTGCAACCTCTGCCTCTGGGGTTCAAGCAATTCTCCTGCCTCACCTTCCTGAGTAGCTCGGATTACAGGTGCCTGCCACCATGCCAGGCTAATTTTTGTATTTTAAGTAGAGATGGGCTTTCCCATGCTGGCCAGGCTGGTCTTGAACTCCCAACCTCAGGCGATCTGCCCATCTCGGCCTCCCAAAGTGCTGGGATTACAGGTGTGAGCCACCACGGCTGGCAAGCTATCAAATCTTAAAAGCAAGACATGAAAGGGTCAAATTATTTCCAAGTATTAATAATTTAACTGAGTTCTAGAACAAAACTCAAAAATATTTATCAGAATACGAAAATATCCAGGCCCCAACAAGATCATGTCTAAAGTATATGTCAGCCAATAAAAAATTATAATGCATGCAAAGAATCAAAAAGATCTGGTCCAGAGTAAGGAGATAAATGAATCAGTCAAAACCAATCTGGAAACTGACACAGATGTGAAAATTAGCTGACAAAGGCATTACAGATACTGTTTGACTTGTGATGAGATTATATCCTGATAAACCCTTGTAAATTGAAATTATTATAAGTCGAAAATGCATTTAATACATCTAACCTACCAAACATCATAGCTTAGCCTAGCCTATCTTAAACGTGCTCAGAAAACTTACATTAGCCTACAGTTGAACAAAATCATCTAACACAAAGCCAATTTTATAATCAAGTGTTGACTTTGGCTTCCAAATACCATTTTCCACTAAAAGGAATCAAGGTTCTTCAGAGAAATGACTGATTCTAGGGTTTGGACTAAAAAGTACAAGCTGAATCTAAAAGATATTTTTATGCCAGAAAGCAAGGAAGCTCTCAAAGACTATGGAGTCATATCAAAAGGACCCAGGAGCTAACTTGTCAATACTTCAAATAGCCAATTGGAGACAATTTGACCATCAAAATAAGTAATATTCATAAGGGATTATAATCCTTGTGGTAGGCAGAATAATGGCCTACAAAGATGTCTATGCCTGAATCAATGGGATCTATGAACGTAGAATCTTGCATTGGAAAAGGGAATTGGCAGATTTGATTAGAGACCGAAAGATAGAAAGATTATCTTGGATTATGTGATGACTAATATTGAGTGTCAACTTGATTGGATTGAAGGATGCAAAGTATTTTTCCTGGGTGTATCTGTAAAGGTGTTGCCAAAGGAGATTAACATTTAAGTTGGTGGACTGGGAGAGGCCGACCAACCCTCAATATGGATGGGCACGATCTAATCAGATGCCAGCACGGCTAGAATAAAGCAGGCAGAAGAGCCTGGAAGGACTAGACTGGCTGGGTCTTCCAGCCTTCCTGTTTCTCCCTTGCTGGATGCTTCCTGCCCTCGAACATTAGACTCCAACTTCTTCAGCTTTTGGACTCTTGGACTTACACCAGTGGTTTGCCAGGGCCTCTCAGGCCTTCTGTCATAGACTGAAGGCTGCACTGTTGGCCTCCCTACTTTTGATGTTTTGAGACTCGAACTGACTTCGTTGCTTGCTCCTCAGCTTGCAGAGATGGCTTATTGTGGGACTTCAACTTGTCATTGTGTGAGTCAATACTCCTAATAAACTCCCTTTTATATATACATCTATCCTTTTAGTCCTATTCCTCTGGAGAACACTGACTAATACAGATTTTCTAGACAGGCTCAGTGTAATCACATGAGTCCTTAAAAATAGAAATCCTTCCTGACTACAGAGAACCAGAGAGATGGAAGCACAAGAAGGACTCAACCTGTGTTGCTGGCTTCCAAATGGAGGAAGGGATCCAGGAGACAAGGAATGTGAGTGGCCTCTAGAAGACAAAAAAGGCAATAAAATGGATTCCCCCCTAGAGCCCCCAGGAAGCAATGGCACCCTGTCAACACCTTGATTTTTAGCCCAGTGAGTCCTGTGTCAGACTCCTGACATAAATAACTGTTAGATAATGCACTTAATGTTCTTTTAAGCCACTAAATTTATGATGATTTGTCTCAGCAGCAATAGAAAACTAATGCAATCCCTTGAATAAAATAGGAAGGTATAAGTCCATAAAGATAGAAATAAATGAATAAATTGAAAGTTTGATAAGGAATAGGATATCTATTTCAAAATAACTCTGCACAAAACACTTATTACAAAGGGTTAATGAGCAATGTGGAAGTTATTCCTAGTTCTCTGCTAGGAGGAGCCTAGTGGACACCACTCTAAAAAAGTGATCTAACTGAATATCAACAGCAGTGAGACAGATGTAAATTGTGCCTCAGCCAATAGTACCAATGAGAAGAATGCAACACTTCCGTGTTATTTCCACCCAAGATATGTAACTTAAGAAAACATCAGAAACATTGTAAGAAACTCAGATTGAGGGTCATTCTATGTAATAACTGATCAGTTATCATCTAAGTTGCCAAGGTCATTTAAGTTAAGGGAAGACAAAGGAACTGTTTCAAGCTAAAAAATGCACTAAAGAGCCTTGACAATTAAATGCAATGTGTGGTTTTGAATTGGATTCTTTTGTTGGAATCACTGGCAAAACTTGAATGGGTTCTGAGGATTCGACTGTAGTTAGTATCAATGTTAATTTTCTGATTTTAATGGTTATTTTTTGGTTATGTAGAAAAATTTTTGAAAAGTCATACTAACAAAGATAATAACTATGGTAGCTTGTCTCCAAGATGGCTAACCAGTATAATTTTCTTCTTCCTGTATCCACACAAGCCAGGGTTGCAGTTTATTCCTTTGCTCCCTTGAATGTAGCCTGATTTGTGACGCTTTGGTCAACAGAATACTACTAAAGTCATGCTGTGTGACTTCTGAAGCTAGCTCCTAAGAAGTCCTTGCAGCTTCTGCCTGCAACTCTCAGAACACTTGCTTTGAAGGCCACCAGATGCTGTGTTAAAAGTCTGAGCACTCTGAAACCACCATGCTGTGAGGAAGCCCAAGCTAACCACATGAGCAAAAAAGAAGATGCCCTCTGACTGCCGCCATTTGAGACACTCTAATTAAGAACTGCCTCATTGAGCCCATGAGGACCTGTGAATGATAATAATAAATTGTTGTTTTTAATCACTGTATTTTTGGATTTGTTATTAATTTATAGATAACAAGAAGAAGTTATATTAGCATGGCAATAAAATTATGGGTATGTGTAAGTTTGGTGTTTCGTTTCTTTTTTTTTTTTTTTTTTTTTTTACGTTAAGCCTATATTACTGTTAAGTTAGGAAATCACTTGTTTTCCTCCAGCACTTCAGTGAAAAAGTGGCACTACTTAGAATGTACTTCTTAAGATATGGCTGTGCATAGAACAAATTATTCACCATGATTTCCTTAGCATCCAACAGAATACCTGAGTATAGTAGATGCTTAATAAATATTTGTTGAATAATTGACGTATGGGACGTGCTAGATAAACTCTTTGAGGATAACAGGCTATTGATCATTTATCTACTTCGATTTATGAGTCTGGCATCATATAGTTTTTGCAACTAGTTCTATGCTGTCTTTAAAGAAACTGAGAAGAAAGGCCGTGTGTTGAAGTTATGATTTATTGCTTTTCTCCCCTATACATTTATTTCTTCACATGATCATCTCCTTTGCTTTCTTCTGTGACTAACTCGCTCTGTGTGAACATTTTGCCACTATTCCGCTCCCTTTATACATGTCTAGGCAAAGACTGCACAAAAAATAAAATGATAAACCAAGCACTGTTGCAAATGAAACTTAGATGACATGCCAACAGCTCACATCAGTCAATATGTAAAAAGAATAATATCTATGGACAAGTAGGGCTAATTTCAAGGATACAAGAATAACACTGGGGAATTAGTTAATATAAATAAATCATGTTTCATAGATCAAAAAAACATGATCATCTTGGCTTTCAAAACGTTCTTAGGAAACAAGATCTTGAATACTTTATTAACATGATAAAGAAGATTTACATTAAATGAGCATTTATTGAGACATAGCATATACAATATGATGTTGAATTTTAGGGATTAAAATATTAAATAACGCAAATCATTGTTCTCAAGAACTTAAAATATAAAATATTAATCACAGAGCCTTACCAGTCTCTTTTTCTGCAGTGGATCTGTAATGTCACAACTGGAAATTAATGCAAAGGAAATGTTTCAAATTAGGACATTTGCATCATGATCATTGCAGTACTATGTTCAGTAGCAAAATGTCTTAACCTTAATGCCTGACAACAAGGGGATAGTTATGTAAATTACTTCATATTAACTCAATGGAATATTATACACTCATTAAGTTTCATTCAGTATGCATGATATACAACAACCTAATACACAGATTAATTCAAAGGCAATGTAGGAATATTGAACACTGTATATTAAGTAAAATTAGTTGTAAAAAGGATAATACAGGCCAGGAACAGTGGCTCATACCTGTAATCCCAATACTTTGGGAGGCCAAGATGGGCAGATCACCTGACGTTAGGAGTTTGAGACCACCCAGGCCAACATGGAGAAACCCCGTCTCTACTAAAAATAGAAAAATTAGCCGGGCGTGGTAGCGGGCACCTGTAATCCCAGCCACTAAGGAGGCTGAGGCAGGAGAATCACTTGAACCTGGGAGGTGGAGGTTGCAGTGAGCCAAGATGGTGCCACTGTACTCCAGCCTGGGCAGTAGAGCAAGCAAGACTCCATCTCAAAAATAAATAAGTAAAAATTAAAAAATAAAATATTAATCACAGAAACTTAGCCTCTTTTTCTGCAGTGGATCTATTATGTCACAACAGGAAATTAATGCAAAGGAAATGTTTCAAATTAAGACATTTGCATCATGATCATTGCAGGGCTATTTTCAATAGCAAAATATCTCGACCTTAATACCTGACAAGGGGATGGTTATGTAAATTATTGCATATTAACTCAATGGAATATTATACACTCATTAAGTTTCATTCCATATGCATGATATATAACTTAAGACACAAAATAAATTAGTTCAAAGGCAATGTAGGAATATTGGACACTGTATATTAAGTAAAATTAGTTCTTAAAAGTGTAATACAACACAGAGTTTCTGAGTGTCAGCACTACTGACATTTTGGATCACATAATTCTTTGTTGTAGGGGGCTATGTTGTGCATTGCAGGATGTTTAGCAGCATCCCTGGTCTCCATCCATTAGATGCCATGTCACATGCCACCTCCCTCCCTTCACTCCCTTAGCTGTGATGACCAAAAATGTCTCCACACATTGCCAAATGTTCCCTGTGAGGAAATTTGCCTTTGGCTGACAGCCACTGGTATAACACAATATTCTACATAGTTTGACTACAACTATATTAAAAATTGGTATGCAAGCCGGGCGCAGTGGCTTATGCCTGTAATCCCAACACTTTGAGAGTCTGAGGTGGGCAGATCACTTGAGGTAAGGAGTTCGCGACCAGCCTGGCCAACATGGTGAAACCTTGTCTCTACTAAAAGTACAAAAATTAGCCAGGTGTGGTAGTGCATGCCTATGATCCCAGCTACTCAGGAGGCTGAGGCAGGAGAATTGCTTGAACCCAGGAGTCAGAGGTTGCAGTGAGCTGAGATTGTGCCACTGCACTCCAGCCTGGGTGACAGAGTGAGACTTCATCTCAAAATAAATAAAATAAAATAAAATAAAATTGCCCTTTTTAAAAAAACTTGTATGCGGTCGGGCATGGTGACTCACGCCTTTAATTCTAGCACTTTGGGAGGCCGAGGCAGGTGGATCGCTTGAGGTCAGGAGTTTGAGACCAGCCTGACCAACATGGTGAAACCCCGTCTCTACTAAAAAAAAAAAAAAACAAAAATCAGCCAGGCATGAAGGTGGGTGCCTGTAATCCCAGCTACAAGGAAGGCTGAGGCAGGATAATTGCTTGAACTCTGGAGGCAGAGGTTGCAGTGAGCCAAGATCGTGCCATTGCACTCCAGCCTGGGCAACAAGAGCGAAACTCCATCTCAAAACAAAACAAAACAAAAAAACTTGTATGCAAATAAATAAAAATTAGAGGAAACAAGAAAATAATACTTGCTGCAATAACTGATGAAATTTTGGATACAACCTTTTTCTTGGATTTTCTAATTGTTTTAGCAGTAAAAAGAGCACAATTTTAAAATTTGCTCTCTAGTCCTGAAAAAGAACAGCTCTCAGCCCAGGGATATCAGCAATGCTCTCTGGCAATGTCAACTCCTTCTGGTGGGCTGATGCATAGTCTTAATTTCCTTTATGTCTCTCAATTTTTAGCATTCCACAAAGAGGCCTTGGCTAGCTGCACGTCTCCCTACATGCATATGTCAAGATCACCAACTCTGCTTATAGCAGTTCCCAGACGAAATGCTTCATAATTTCAGATGCACCTTTAATACCAGTGAAGGTTTACCTCCAGGCCCACAGTCTGGGCCTTTCCAGAGACACCCACAGCAAGATGTCACCTGCTTTTTGATGTCATCAGAGTCAAACACAAACACCCACCACTCTGGTTTCCATGTCTCATTCGCAAATGGCTTTGGCTTTGAGCGGGCCCCCAATGTTGAATTAATCCCACTCAGGTATCATCTTTCTCCGTGGGTGAACCCATAGTGACCTTTCCTTCTGATTCTTCTTTTACTCTAAGGGCATGATTTTGGCAAACTGTCTATATGTACACTGGAAACAACTTCAACTTGCTTTTGTTTCACTTCTCCACTTTCAATGCAGAAAGCTAATCAGCAATGCCCTAGGTTACTAACAGAGGACAATTCTTTCTTTGCCCATTGAGTTATGAGCATTTTCTTTTTGGAAATGCAGCAAAAATGTATTCTGACAGATGCCTTTGGGTCGCTTGGGTTCTTTGCTAAGACAGTTATAGAGGGAGGGCTCAATAAGGTGGGGCCTGTGATGGGACATTGCTTTTACTACACTGGTGATAGAACAAAAGTCAGACGGGGCACAACACACACTGATACAACCAATCACCCAGTCACACTGCACCATTAGGAAACCCGTGAGCTTGTGGCAGCAGACAAACTTGCTTCAGAGTTCCAAGAATCCAAATGTTCCTGGAGTGTCCATTGTCTTGTGACATAGACTGAGATCACAGGATTGAAGATATGACCAGAATCATGCTGTTGAAAGAGACTGGCTGAGTAGTGATGAAAAATAAACTTGGTTAGTCTATGCTTAGTTTCTTTCTCTGTTATATCTGTTCAACCTCCTTTGTAGGCTATTTGTGACAGTCAAATGAAATAATAATAGCAATAACAATAGAAAATACATAGCACTTCTTACATCAGGCAGACACCACTTTAAGCACTTTATATGGAACTTAAAGCAGTAGTTAAAAACATTAAAAATAATAAAGCATTCTGCAATTATAAATGCTATTGTTAGAAATATCATTAGAGTTCAAGACCAGCCACGAACTTTTGTTCTTTTGACCCTGACTTTTGTTCTATCACCAGAGCAGTAAAAGCAATGTCTCATCACAGGCAACATAGGAAGACCTCATTTCTACTAATTTATTTTTTAGCCAGGTGTGGTGGTGTGCACCTGTAGTCTCAGCTACTTTGGATGCTGTGGTGGAGGATCACTTGAGCCCAGGAGATTGAGACTGCAGTGAGTCATGATCGTGCCACTGCACTCCAGTCTGGGCAACAGGGCAAGATCCTGTTTCAAAAAATGAAAAAGACATATAGGCCAGGTGCAGAGGTTCATGCTTGTAATCCCAGCACTTTGGGAGGCCAAGGCAGGCAGATCACTTGAGGTCAGGAGTTCAAGACCAGCCTGGCCAAAATGGTGAAACCCCATCTCTACTAAAAATACAAAAAAATTAGCTCAGTGTGGTGCCACACACCTGTAATGACAGCTACTTGGGAGGCTGAGGCAGGGGAATCACTTGAACCAGGGAGGAGAGGTTGTGGTGAGCTGAGATGACACCACTGCACTCCAGCCTGGGCAACAGAGCAAGACTTGGTCTCAGAAAAAAGAAAAAGATTTGGGTGGGTGTGGCGGCTCAGCCCTGTAATCCTAGCACTTTGGGAGGCCAAGACAGGAGGATCGCCTGAGGCCAGGAGTTCAAGACAAGCCTGGTCAATGTAGTGAGATCCCATCTGTAATAAAAAATAATAATAAAGAAAGAAAAAATATAATTACTAATCATTTCATCTGGCCCTTCTATGGCAGCAACTGTACCCAGGAGCAGGTGTTTGCCGTAACAGATATTGCAGTCACCACTGGCATATTAGTGTTGACCAGAAAACAAATGGTCTAGCTAGCCAGGTGGGGTAGTCTATGCCCCACTCTAGGAAGCCTCATGACCTCATCCACATGATAAAATTTGCCTTTCCCAGCAGGGGCCCCCAGACTGATGGTGACACCCAATCTGCTTGCTGCCCAGCTGTCGGAGCTAAGTTGCCCAGGTTGTCTTCTCTGACAGTTCTCATCAGCCTCGTTCTCCATACTTCAGGAGCTGAGTCATTTTTCTTTCATTTACTCTTGGCTGTATCTTCCAACTACTGGCTATATTTTTGGAGCTTTGGGGTCCAAACTGGTCAGACACAGTGGCACAGAGCAAAGGGAGAACTGACTCCTCGTGACTGCACTACTCCCAATCACATCTGTTCATTGACCTTTGTCACTCAAGACTGAAAAGCCAGTTGCTTTCAAAAAAAAGAGATAAAGATTTATGTCTCCTGTCAAAGGAAAGAGATGGCTCTGAGCCATGACAGGGCTCTCCCTGCTGTAGCAGATGAGCAGGGAGCTGTGCAGGTCCCTTCTGCTTCTGCCCTGTGATGAAGGCAACCATTCATCTAAGAAGTCACAGGACAGTCCTGGTTTCCAGTTATTGTCTCAGCATAATTATTCATGGAGCCTCTTTTAGTCTCCAAAGGGTCCTATTTTCCGTTGATAAGTCACATGGTCACTCTACTTATGACCCATCATGGAGTGCTGCATTCAGGTGCAGTGGAAGACACACTTCCGTGGGGCTGGAGGACCAGAACCCGAGACCCACCTCCATCACTGGTTCCACCGGCTTGGGCAACCCACTTCCGCCTCTCAGGAGCCTCAGATTTCCTGCCTGTAGAAGGGACATATTTTCCTTCACAAACTTGTGATAAGAATAAGTAGCATATTGGCATGCAAGCACTTGTTCAGCTTTTCACCGCTAAACAGATGAAAGTCCTTTTTATCATGACAATATACATCAGAAGCCCATTATTTTATCCCATTATCCAATCCTATTATCCTCAAGACAATAGCTAGGTAAATAATATCATTAAGTCTTGCAGCAAAATCTTATTTTTCAATAGGTCTCTCCTTTATGCAGGTGAAGAGAATCCGTTTTAGATTAGTCCCTGTCCCAGGTTGCAAATGACGTGTACGTGTGAATTTGACATTATGCAACTGTCCCATTGTAAACTGCCACACCCTTTGTGCATTTCCCCTTCCTCCTTCCTTTTCCCACCCTAATAAATAGTCACCATGTAATTTATCCCAAAGGAATGTTGTTGAACTTTCTGGACACTAACAAACAAAGAACTTCATGGTCACAACCCTTTGTGAAGATGTGCATTCTTAATCACTTGGCCTGATGTTTCCTAGGATATGTGTGGATATGTGTGTGTGTGTGTGTGTGTGTGTAAGAAAAGTCCCAACAGTGATGGCCAAAACTCAGTGATCTGAATGCACAGGATTTCCTGCTAGAATTATTTTCTAATGCAGAATCTTGTCTTCACCTTTTCACCCCTATGTACTTCCTACAGAGATGATGGACAAGAAGGAGGTACAGCTTCCTTCAGTGACATGACATGCTATTCTCGGCAGGCCCCCGAAGACCCAGGAACCTGTGAGGTTCTACTACTGAAAAGGGGTCACCAGTCACAGAAAACATTCCCAGGTTTGCCTGCCAGGAAGAGGCAAGCACCCAGGGCATCAACTCTATTTCATCAGTGCCACTTTCTGGGCGATTAGTGGCCCAGTGCCATTATAGATGCCATTTGTCACACTATAAACTTTGTAAAGGAATTCAAAGGGAGCATATGTGGCATGCAGAGCGATGAGCAATAAGTTAGAGATGCTCCTGTTCTTAGATCTTTCAGGATGAGATTTTATTCGGCCAGTTTCTAGGATTTCCTCTGAAGTAAAGAAAATCCAGTGAATGGCTTCGAAAGCAAAAGTTTCAAGATATGCTCTCAAATGAAATGATTTCCTCTTCTCTTTTTTTTAGATGTTGCAGGGAAAGGAAGAGAAAACTCATTTGTTCATTCAATAGATTTATTGAACTACCAGGTACTGTTTTAGATGCTGAGAATACAGCAGAAATTAAATAGACAAAGAACTGGCTCATGGAGTTAAGATCCTAGTCCAAGAGAACGATAATAAGCAAAGAAATGAACAAATATAAAACAAAATGTCAGATACCCATAGGTGACAGGGGTGTCATTTTCAGACAAGGTGACCAGAAAAGGCAGGAGAGGGACCATAGTTCCCCCTCCCAGTGTCAACCTTTTTTAAATATGAAGTTCTTCACCTTCAGTCAAGGGATTTCCCCACCCTGACCCACTCACTTCGTCTTTCTGGAACTCCCTTCGGAAGAACTCTTTGAGCCCCAGACAGGCCCTTGATGTGTTAAAGAACTTTAGACAGTGCTTTCTCAAGGCAATAGCTTGGCAAAGAATGTCATCCATGTCTTGCAGCAAAATCTTATTTTTCTATGTTAAAAGCTAAATGGTATCCCACTCTGTCTCTGCAGTCCTTCAGTAATAAGTCCTGCATGATATACCCCCAAGCAGATGTATGGCTCAGGTGAACTGAGATGAAAGGTAAAACGCACAGACACCTGCATAATTTTTAAAATATCATGCTCTTGCAATTACTAAGTTAGTTCCCACTGAGTGGCAGACACAATGCTAGCCACTTGCAGTACAGAGATAAATAAAATATGGTGCCTTTCCTCAAAGAGAAGTCTAATGGGGTCATCTATAATGTGAAGAGTTGGGAACAGATTAATGTTTCTCAAAGGTATGCTATTTGCATTTGGGCAGGATTTTTTTTTTTCTTTTTTTTTTTTTAAGATGAGTTCTCACCTTGCCACCCAGGCTGGAATGCAGTGGCGTAATCATGGCTCCCTATAGCCTTGACCTCCTAGGCTCAAGCCATCTCCTACTTCAGTCTCCTGAGTAGCTGGAGCTACAGGAGTGAGCCACTATGCCTCGCTAATTTTTGTATTTTTTGTAGAGACGAGGTCTCACTTTGTTGCCCATGCTGGTCTTGAACTCCTGGACTCAAGCAATCCTCCTACCTCTCAGCCTCCCAAAGTGTGGGTATTATAGGCATGAGCCACCATGTTCAGCCTGGGCAGGACAACTTTTTAGTGTGCAGAATCTGCCACCCTGTCCTTTGTAGGGTCTTGGCATTCCTGTTTGTTACTGTCTTATTTTGCTAGGGCTGCCATAACAAAATACTACAGACTGGGGGACTTAAATAACGGAAATTTATTTGTAAAAATTCCAAAAGCTGGAAATCTAAGGTCAAGGTGTGGGCAGATCTGTTTCTCCTTTGGCCTCTCTCCTTGGCTTGCAGATGGCCATCTTCTGTGTCCTCATGTGGTCTTTCCTCTGTGCACGCATCTTTTCCTCTTCTTATAAGGACACCAGTCATGTTGGATTAGGATCCACTCATATGACCTCATTCAACCTTAATTACTCCTTTAAAGGCCCTATCTCCAAATATAGTCACATTGGGGGTTAGGGCGTCAACATATGAACTTTAGGACACTTGCCCGTTAACTCCTGATAGCACCAACCAGGGATAACAAAAACAGTCCCACACATTCTCAAGTGTTTTCTTGTACTTTAAGTGGAATTCCTATTCTGAAGTAAAATGTGCAGAATTTCCACATCTTTAAATAGTTACAAATACCTATGCACTGCCAATTTGGCTATCATTTTCGGACAACAGGCGAAACATTTATCTGAGAAAAGTGACTTTTTAATGGACTCTGGGAAATCCAAGGTATTACTTACATCATTAGATAAAGCTGACAATATCTCTCTGTTCAGAGGTTGCTAGCCCTGAAACAATATACTATTAACACAGGCAGAAAGATTTAAAGTGGGTATTTATGTATTGCCTCCCTGGATCTAATACATTTTTTGACAAGTGAGTATTATAAAAGTCAATAACATTCTGTTCTGAAACCTAGTATAAAAAGAATTTAATAAGGAATGTAAAGGGAGGAGGAGTCTCAGGAGAATTAAAAGATGGGTTCCAGATAGAGGAAGAAGACAAAGGATTACCCTCCAGCGGAGTTGCAGTTATGGTATTAAACACATTAACCTGGACAGATGCCGTGGCTTGCACCTGGGAGGATCACTTGAGCTCAAGTTTGAGGCTGCAGTAAGCTCGAACTGGGTGACAGAGCAAGACCCTGTCTCTAATAAATATACAAACGCATGAATGAACAAACACATTAACCAGTAAGTCATTTGCATGTGATTTCCCTATTAATACTCACCCCATGTACTGAGTAGGGACAGTTTTAAGCACACAATGCTCTAAATATTCCATATATACTATTGTTTGATTTAATATTGTGAAAGGGCAATTCAAATATAAAGATACTTCTGCAGTTCTCCACTCTTCTTCAACACACTCCCCGACCCATCCCACCACATACACTTCTTAATCCAACCTGGAGCAGACAGAAGCATGTGCAAGAAACCATGGTAGGTTACCTAGGAAAGTGATAGTGGGGGTGCTGAGTAGGGGGCTTTTTTGAAAGTTATTTAGGAGGTGATATCTATGGAATTTGGTGTGTGGTTGATTATGGGATAAGGGAAGAAGCATAGTCAAAGGCGGTGCCCAGGTTATAGTCTCATGCAGCTCATTGCCTGGGGATGCCATTCACTGTAGTAAAAAATACAGGAGAGGGAATAGGCTCATGAATTCAAAAGAGATCTATTGGGCTCTTCCCCCGGCAGGAGAAGGTTTTGTTGAGGGCCTTCATTCCCACTACCTCCTAGTGGTATTGTGATCATCCTCAAGTTCTTTCTGTCCATCTCCTCAAAAGTGAAAAATTGGAATACGAATCCCTTCCACACACAGGATGATTGTTAGGTGAGATCAGATGTGACAGTGTTTGGTTCGTGGAAGGCACTTGCCATATACTCCTCTCCCTTACCTTTTTTTCTCCTTCCAACTCTAGATTTATATAATTCCACAAATTCCATTCAACCTGACCCTTGAAAATATAACATTCTACAAGGAAGAGTTAAGAGCAAAGGATAAAATACAGGAGACTAAAGGAGGTGATGTCTGGTGGGTGCACACTGATGGTAGATCAACCTTAAATCGGAGGGTTAAGTGCAGAGTTGAAGGTAGGGGGTAGGGTGTTGGCATCAGAAGAGCGTACAGAAAGATATCCTGGAGAAATGTCGCTGTTTTCACAGTTTGGCAAGCACCCTGCTTTCCAGCATTTGGTGTATTTAGAAATGAATCAGGTGCTCTTCTCAGGCCATGTTTCATAATGTGTCCTGAAACCTCACATTTCCAGTGGGTATCCTCCTCTCTCAGGGTCCTGCATAACTTGAGACCAGTTTTGTAGGTTTCTACATCTTTGGGGTTCCAAGAACTAGAACTGGCCCCCAAGCACCAGAATTCTTCTATAAAGCCAGGAATGAGACCTGCCTAATCTTAATCTTTTGTTTTCTGGAGGAAGACCGGCTTGCAGAGGTAGGGGTGGGGGAAGATGGGGGTGCCAAGATGAGAAGATTTCACGACAACTAACTTTAGAGAAAATCTGTGGCCAAGGAGGAAAAGCGACCCATAGCATTCTGGAGTGAAGCATTTGGCACCTAGGCACTCTCTCTCGCTCTCTCTCTCTCTCTCTCTCGGAATTAATTCCAAATGGTTCACATCACAGAGTATCTAGGCTCAGAATTCGCTGTTACATCCACGTTTATTCATGTTAAATCTAATTGGTACAAATATCGCTTTATGTTTGCGTAAAGATTCCTGGAGATTATGCACGGTTGGTTTTGCTCTGCAGCCTTTCATTTTGCTGCCGTCTTACCATACAGCTGCCTCTGGAGCCACCTGCTGACACAGCATGGAATTTTGAGCATTTGACCTAACTAAGGAAAGTGCTATCCCAGGCCAACAAGAGAGAAGCTATGATCATGCCACTGTGCTCCAGCCCACTTGATCTATCCCCTGGGTTTGCTGTAACACCAGAGTCAAATCATCTTGAACAATTCTTTCCCCTCCCAAAGCCCACACCCACTCTCCCAGCCACCTTCAAAAGAGATGTTGCCATCTCCCTAGCTAACCATTTCAATATAGGCAAGCCTCTGCATTGGGACTCTATGCTTCTTGGGCTCCCAATAGCTTTGGTGCTCTGTGCCAGCCCATACTCACTCCCTAAGCTGTGCCTCTACTTTGTTTCACTCCACCCTAGAGGTGCTGAGTCAGGTGCAAAGGTACTTAGAGTAGTGATCATTTCAGTAACAATTCTCTGCATATATTTCCAGGCCCAATGATGCAGGAAGCAGAGGGAGGGGAGAGGCTGGAGAGAAGAAAAAGAGCCAGAGATTTCCTGCAAGCACCAGAAAGCCCACCACTAAGAATACTCACAGCAAACCCCATAACTCTAGAAGATGAGTATTATTGTATGCAAGTTACTGAGGCTTAGATTCAATTTCTTGGCCAAGAGTCACAGATCTTGTTTCTGAGGCAAAGAATTTGCCTTGATTATTGTTACAGTAGGTGGGTAGTCAGCCATGAGCAGGACAGGAGAGTGCCCCCCAACCCCCAGTCAGGAATGCCAGGTGACCATCATGTGATAGTCACGCCTCTCTAAAATAATAATTGGTTGCAGCTTGTGTCCAGGAAAAGCAGTCTCCCAATAAATAGAAACACCTGAAACTGGTGATCAGCAGCTTCTGGTAAGATCTCAGGAGCTGGGCGAGTGGGCTTACCCACTAAGAGGCAAAATGACAGAGTTTAACTGGTATATGACCTTCCTCTAGGAACACTTGACTGATAAGGGGAAAACACCTCAAGTCACTAAGAGGCAAAATGGTGGAGTTTAAATGGTATATGACATTCCTCCAGGAACTCTTGACTACTGAGAGAAAAACTCTAGTCAGTAAGAGGCAAAATGGCGGAGTTTAAATGCCTGAGTAACAGAAAAAAATGCCTCAATTGAGCATGGGTGCAACTCCAGTAAACACACTGCACATGCTCCCAAGTCCTGGCAGGCCACTGTGTATGTGGACAGCCCACCCCAGGGAAGAATCAGGGGAGAAGGGACACAAGACCCCAGAGACATGCCAACATATAGAACCCCAAGTCAAATATCAGACCACATGCTTGATCTCTCAAGTCACCTGCTTGGCCCTCTTCCAAGGGTACTTCCTTTCATTCCTGCTGTAAACTTTTTTCTTTTCTTTTTTTTCTTCTTTTGAGATGGAGTCTCACTCTGTCACCCAGGCTGGAGCGCAGTGGCAGAACCTCAGCTCACTGCAACCTCTGGCTCCCAGGTTCAAGCAATTCTCCTGCCTCAGCCTCCCTAGTAGTTGGGATTACAGGCGCACACCACCACACCCGGCTAATTTTTGTATTTTTAGTAGAGACGGGGTTTCACCATGTTGGCCAGGCTGGTCTCAAACTCCTGACCTCAGATGATCTGCCCACCTCGGCCTCCCAAAGTGTTGGGATTATAGGCGTGAGCCACCGCGCCCAGCCATTCCTCCTCTAAACTTTTTAATGAACTTTCACTCTTGCTCTAAAACTTGCCTCAGCCTCTCCCTCTGCCTTATGCCCATTGGTGGAATCCTTTCTTCTAAGGAGGCAAGAATTGAGGTTGTTGCAGACCTATAGATTCGCCAAGGCTAATAGTGTGACCTCACGCTGCCCCTCATTACACAGCTTTGCACCACCTGCCAATTAATAGCCTCAACTGATTGTAACCACCTCCTCCCTTAAAATGCAAACCTACTGGCAGTAGTGTACAACCTCCTGACAACTGACAACTTAGTACCAGCTGTTCTGATTGTATAATTAGCTCGGTACCAAACCTGTATCTTCGTGACAGGAGAATTCCTGCGCTTGCAGGAAGGAGGAGAGATTGTCATTGTTTTCCTCGGGCAGTGGTGGGAAATCAGCAGAGTTAGGAAACTTGCCATCTGAGGCAAACAGGAGGTGCAAGGAAGAGGATCAGATTGGTAGACAGGACGGCTGCTTTTATACAATAAAGAATTTGGCTGGTCCCAACCCTTGGAATACCGCGAGTGATAGGACCACCTCTCAGACCTCACTTGCATTTAAGCTAATGAGGCTACTCTTGGTGAGCCCCTGGAGAGTTTACACGAATGAGATAACTCAGGGTAGGGTCTGCCCACACCAGAAAGGCCACTTGTTTGATTAGACTTTGAGTCCTAGCTACTTAGGAGGCTGAGGCAGGAGAATCACTTGAGCCCAGGAGTTTGAGGCTACAGCGAACCATGATTGTACCACTGCACTCCAGTCTGGGTGACACAGCGATACTCTGTCTCTGAAAAAAAAAAGAAAGGAGAAGGAGGGAAAGATACAGGCAAATCTCTAGCCCCTTTCACCACCTGGTGCAGCCACTACTTTTACCCTCAAATGCTAGATTGTGACGTGTAAGGGAATGCAGTGTTGGTGGCTTACCAAATCCAAGAAGAGAGATTTTTAACAGGGTATCCTTGAGTCCTCTGCCTTCCCCGTATCCTTGGCTGGGCTTCAGAGTGTGTCTGAGGAGTCCTTAATGTTACATGCAAAGGCTTTGTAAGTCCACTATTTTGTTTTCTGGAGAGAGTATCCAGTCAGGGTTTTAAAAGAAAACAGATGGCATACTGAAAGATGGACAAGAAGGAGTTACCTGTATCACCCCTTCCCATGCAAAGGGGTAACTGAAGCCAGTTTAGTGAACTGTTCACGGAGTTGTGAACAGGATTGTGCACCAAAGTGCACCAAGGACTTAGCAATGTTGTGAAGGCATTCTACCTGTGGGCCTGAAGTGGAATGGAGAGGGAGCCATTAGCGGAACCCAGGGAACTGCAGCCTTGGGATAGGGGTCACCCAGCTACATGCGTGGACTCAGGTAGAGGCACAGTTTCTGCCAATCACAACTGGCTGAGGGCCAGTGAACAGGTACCCCCCACCCTGCCCCATCTCCAGTCAGTGCCTCTCATTGGCCTAAGCAAAACACAGAAGAGGGAGTCGGGGTAACATATTTCATAAAGATCAGTCTCAGCCTACAAAGATCAGCTTCCTTGGGCATAGAAAAGGTCAGATAATACATTTGGAGGGAACAAATTAAAACTAACCAGCATAAGGTCCAAAGTTGTTATCAAATTCCTGCAGAGGTACCTGCCAATAAAATGTTCAGAAGTACTGTCTTTATATCCCACCCAGAGAACCTTCTTCCATTTACAGCCCAAGTCCTCATTAAATCCATATTCTCTTTCTCTTTCGATGGAACTTTAAACAAATTTGTTCCTGATCATCAGAGGTTCTGGGTTCCAACACCAGCTGGGAGCCTATTTCTCATTATTTTATGTGGGGAAAATTACAGTGCATTGTAGTTCAACCCCAAACCTCCAAATAACCTCCTAAAGTGTAACTTAAATATATAAGGAACATGAGTACTTATAATGTTAGAATATAAAATGTTTAAACTTTGCTTTGTGATCACCAAACAATATGACTGTTAAGAAAAAGCTGCTTAGTTGGTAGTAACATGACCTTTGTCATGCTCATCCTAAAACATGGGCAATTTTTTTTTTTTTTTTTTAGGCAGGCTCTTGCTCTGTCACTTAGGCTGGAGTGTGTAGTGTGGTGTGATCATAATTCACTGCAGCCTTGACCTCCTGGGCTCCGGTGATCCTCCCACCTCAGCCTCCTGAGTAGCTGGGACTACAGGTATGTGCCACCATGCCTGGCTAATGTTTTTATTTTAATTTTGTTTTGTAAGTTGCCAGGCTGATCCCAGATGCCTGGGCTCAAGTGATCCTCTCACCTTGGCCTCCCAAAGTGCTGGGATTACAGGCGTGAGCCACCTCAACATGGGCATCTTGTTTGCTGGCATACAACATGCTCTTCATAATATCTACAGCAGTGCTTCTCAGCCCTCTTTTCCTTATCATTCCCCACCCCATCTTTTCAGACATTTTTTATTAACCACTCCCCCTCCATTAAAATGTAACACCACAAATATATCGTATAACTGTTTTTAAGTCTTCTATGATGTATGTCTGTGCTTTACGCATGAAAAGAGTATTTTTTTCATGCTCCCCCTGAAGAACTCTTTTGTCCCCTTGGAGGTGATTATCACCACTGTTGAGAATGCACGATCGATGATATTTCTGATGTTTCACCAATTGTATTTGGAATGTAACTCAAGACCTTGCTGCCTGTCATTTTGTTAAAACTGTTGTGCAAACTTTTGGAATATAAATGTGTATTTTCCTTCATAAATGTGTTAAGACACACATAAACTCATTTTTTTTTTTTTTTTTTTTGAGACAGGTTCTTGCTCTGTGTCACCCAGGCTGGAGTGCAGTGGCATGATCACGGCTCACTGCAACCTCTGCCCCCTGGGCTCAAGCAATCCTCCCACCCCAGCCTCTCCAGTAGCTGACTACAGGCATGCGCCACCACACCCAGCTTTTTTTTTTTTTTTTTTTTTTTTTTTGTGATGGGGTTTCGCCATCTTGACCAGGCTGATCTCAAACACCTGAGCTCAAGCGATCCTCCCACCTCTGCCTCTCAAAGTGCTGGGATTACAGGTGTGAGTCATGGCACTCGGCCCATCTTATACATTTTTATTACAGCCTTATTGAGATACAATTTCCACACCATAAAATGTATCCTAGGCTGAGTGTGGTGGCTCACATCTGTGTGTCAGCTACTTGGGAGGTTGAGGTGGGAGGATTGCTTGGGCCTGGGAGGTGGAAATTGCAGTGAGCGGAGGTTGTGCCACTGCACTCCAGCTTGGCCAACAGAGTGAGACTGTGCCTCGGGGAAAAAAAAAAAAAGTACCCTTGTAAAGCATACAATTCAGTGATTTTCACTATATTCCCAGACTTGTGCAACTATGACTACCAAGTAACTTTATAACATTTTCACTACCCTCAAACGAAGACCCATAGGTTGTATAAATTTTGGATGATAAAAAACCAAAAAGTATTCTACGGGGAAATGTAGCCAGAGAGGCATTCTGTAGGAGTGCTTGTGTATGTTTTCCCAGTTCTACCTTTGAAACCTACATCACTCCCAGAATTCAAGAAGTACATTGTGTCCAGCCGCCACTGCCTCTGGACCACGTATCAGGAATGTCTGGAGGGGAAAACAAAAATAAAAACAAAGACTACATTGTAATTTCCCATGGTTTCTCATTTTTATTATCTCACAGCTAGTTTCCCAAGGTAGAAATTGCAGTCATCGCTGATTATTTTCTTTCTCTTATCTCCCACATTGAATCAGTCCCCAAATCCTGACTTCTCCATTAATATATATTTGAAATCTGTGCTCAACTACTCATCTACTCTGACATATTAGTTCTTTTAATGTTTTTATTTTTATTTTTTTTGAGACAGGGTCCCACCGTGTCACACAGGCTGCAGTGTAGTGGCACGATCTTGGCTCACTGCAGCCTTGACCTCTCTGGCTCAGGCAATCCTCCCACCTCAGCCTCCCAAGAAGCTGGGACTACAGGCGCGCGCCATCGTGCTTGGATAATTTTGTGTGTGTGTCTTGAGATGGGGTCTTGGTCATGTTGCCCAGGCTGATTTCTTTCCCTCCCTCCCTCCCTCTCCCTTCCTTCCTTCCTTCCTTCCTTCCTTCCTTCCTTCCTTCCTTCCTTCCTTCCTTCCTTCCTCTCTCTCTTTCTTTCTTTCTTTGACAGGGTTTCACTCCTGTCTCCCAGGCTGGATTGCAGTGGCACACTCTTGGCTCACTACAACCTCCACCTCCTATGCTCAAGAGATCCTCTTGCCTCAGCCTCCTGAGTAATTGGGACTATCAGTATCACCAGGCTGATTTCAAACTTCTGGACTCAAGTGATCCTCCTGCCTTGGCCTCTAAAAGTGCTGGGAGTACAGGCCTTAGTTCTGAACCTCATTCTCTCTTATCTAAATTGTTATAAAAGTCTCCTGTTTAGTTTTTTCCTTACCTGTTCAACAGTCACACTTAAAAACAACAATTGAATTGAACTGAATTCCTATTACCTATAGATTTAAATTCAATTCCTCGCCTTGGTCTATATGACCTCTTACGATGTGGCCTCTTCCAGTCTATTCAGTCACTTCTCCTGCCTGCTTCTCCCTTCTTCTCTACATACTAATAGGTATCAGGTTTTCTGTAAGCCCTGAATTGTTGACTGTTCTCCAAACAACTGACCTTTACAGAACTCTGTGCCTGTGCAGGTACTATTCCTTCTGCCTAATATGTCTTTCCACCCAACAAAACCATCAAACTCTGTCCGGGCATGGTGGCTCACACCTGTAATCCCAGCACTTTGGGAGGCCGAGGTGGGCAGATCACTTGAGGTCAGGAGTTTGAGATCAGCCTGGCCAACATGGTGAAACCTCATCTTTAGTAAAAACACAAAAATTAGCCAGGCGTGATGGCACACACCTGTAATCCCAGCTACTTGGGAGGCCGAGGCAGGAGAATTGCTTGAACCTGCGAGGTGGAGGTTGCAGCGAGCCGAGACTGTGCCACTGCACCCCAGTCTGAGAGACAGAGTGAGACTCCGTCTCAAAACAAACAAAACCCACCAAACTCCTATTCATTCTTCTAAGGCCAATTGATTTCTTCTGCAAAGTGTTTCTCTTGCTCCCTTAAGTAAAGAGTTAGTCTGCTCCCTATGAGGCCAAAGTAGTATTTTTCTTAATTTCTGTTGCAACATTTACCATGTTATGCTGTAATTTTGCTGTTCACACACCAGTCTTTCCCAACATCAGCTGTCCTGGTAGGTGGTGTGTGAGCAATGCAGATCAGAAGAAAAAAGGCATGGATGAGGTGGTTTGTAGAAAAATTAAAGTGTTAAGTTGTAAATTCCTAGGGTGCTTATATACTCAAAATAAGGGTGAAGAAGCTGCAAGCTGCAGAATGTTCAGACTCTTGCAATCTCAGAAGCAAGATGAGCCAGTCACACAGCTGGAATCTGCCCATATGGAACAGAGGCTCCCATGGAGGCAGAATTCAGCCAGCAGGGCTTCTAGCTGCCCTGTCTGCCAATCTCTTTTTCCATGGTTTTGACATAATAACTTTTCTTTAAAAGCATTGCAAACGAAGCACATAGTAATCACATCCGGGGTAGTCTATGTAGTGCCCCTTAGGGGAAACTCAGGATGAGTTTGGAAGAAGTTGTATAACCCTAATAGGTCCTTTGCTTGATGCACGCAGCCAGTCAATACTCCCTTGGGTTGCAGCAGAGAAAGAGGTTTAATCGTAGGATCATCAACTGAGAAGATGGGAGGAAACCATAAATCCATCTGCCCCTAAGGAACTTAGGGTTGGGGTTTTTAAGAGTTTTAGAGTGGGCTGAAGTGGGGAGACCCCTGGGGGCAGGGAGATGAAGAAGCTGTGTTCTCATGCTGATCCAGTTCCTCTGTGGGGATCTTCAACCTGGTGCTGGAATTCGGGGTCTGAAAAACATCTTAAGCAATCCTTCAACAAAAAACATATGATTCTCGTGTCAGAGATCCTGTCTGTAGGAACAAAGGGAATATAAATGGTTAGTATCTAGTGACTTTTAGCAACAAGGAGGTGGGCCCAAGTGCAGTCCGATTAAAGCTTAATTATAACTATATTTCTGTCCAGAACCCAGCATGCAATTTGTGTCAACCCTGTGGGGGTGGTTTCATTTGTGCTCCAAAGGAGTGAAGTCGTGGGTGAAAGAATTTGTGTTTTACAAAAAGGAGTCATCCCAGGCCCATACCCTTCAAAGAGCTTGTGGATCCTGCAGCCCAGAGGCTTCTCCTGCTATTCTCTGCTCATGTCTGTTGTGGCAGGGGGTTGCTTACTAATTCAACTGTCAGTCTCACCTTTTGACTGATTCGATTTGGGCAGCAATGTGCTCAGCTCCAGAGGGTAAAACACAACTGGCCTCAGCCAATCACAGCACCTCCATTCTGTCTTGGCAGTCATCGCTCTAATCAGTGGGCATGTGATCAAGTTCTGGCCAGTGCGACAGAAGGGGAAATACACTGGGGGCTTTCGAAAACATGTTTCTCCTCGATAGGAGAGAGGCATGTGAAAATAAAGCCCCCTTTGCCCCCTTCCCTTCCTGCTTTGAACACTATGGAGTTAGAATGTGATGGGAGGAGTTGCTGCAGTCATTTTGTAGTCATGAGGTGAGAAGCCTAAGGGAAGATGTCATAAAAATGCTGAGAATAATGCAGAGGAAGGAAGAAAATGGCCTGGGCCCTTGAAAGCATCACTGAGCTGTTCCACCCATCACAGGACTGCCTGCTTTAAACATTTCTTAAGTGAAGAATAAAGTTCTTATGGTTTAAACCAGTGTGAGTCACACAGTCTGTAACTTGAAACTGAGAACACTCCTTAAGACACCCATATCAACACAGTTTCAACTGTTATTCTTATTGACACTGATGCATGAAAACAACCATGGCTGGGGAAAGGCAAAAACTCACTCTTCCAGTGCCCTGTGTCGGCCGGCCAGAAGTCAGGGCAATCTCTACAAACTCCTGTCAGAATGACCCTTTCCAGGAGTAAACACAAAGAGAGAGTAAATACTTGTTTAGTAAGTGAATGAAAGAACAAAGGAAATGAAAGTAAACGTTTATAAAGGAACCTGATCAATTTTCCATACTTCCCATGCCCTTAATGCCCTCCAGGCATCATACCCTAAGAGTTTATTTACTCATTGTAAGAATGAAACAAGATTGCTGTGTTCACATTGCTCACTGCTAGCCTGGATGACGGATGTCCACATAGCATACTACAATGTAAGACAATCTGGTGAGCAAATTCATTTATTCATTCTTTTTTTATTTTTAATTTTTTGAGACAGAGTCTCACTCTGTTGCCCAGGCTGGAGTGCAGTGGTGCGATCTTGGCTCACTGCAACCTCCACCTCCCAGGGACAAGCAATTCTCCTGGCTTAGCCTCCCGAGTAGCTAGGACTACAGGCACCCGCCACCATGCCCAGCTAATTTTTGTATTTTTAGTAGAGATGGGGTTTACCATGTTGGCCAGACTGGCCTCGAACTCCTGACCTCAAGAGATCCACCCACCCTGATCTTCCAAGTTGCTAGGATTACAGGCGTGAGCCACCATACCTAGCCTCATTTATTGATTCTTGAATTCAGCCAAAGATTTTTATTAAGTGGCTTTTCAAGAAGCTTATAGATGTAAAAGAAAGGCATTTTTTCCTGTTCCCCACATTCCTACAGCCCCATAAAAGAAAAACTGTTTTATTGGAAATAGTAGAAGGTATCCTCTGCCCTTCATTTCATTGCCCCCATCGTTACCCCTTACTCATTTATAGGATCAGGAAAACTGTCTTCTATGATGGGTGAGATGGAGCAGAAAAGAATGAACATGTGTGATGTAGGCTCTTGAGTTCTCTAAGATCTTCCTACCCACAGAGCATTTGCTACCTGCTGTCTGCTTCTTGTACATGTGGTTAGCACAATTTCTTGGGCAGGATTTTCTTCCAAGGCAATAAGAGCATAAGTTAGTCTAATGCGTGGGGTGAAGTAGGAGGCCTGGGCCCCCAGGTTATCTCTCCAGTCTTACCTGCGACAAAGCTGATCATTTTGATCCCTATCTAATACCTGTGTCGGTACTCTCAATTGGTTTCTCAACAGGTTTCTCAATTGGTTCAGAACCTTTGGGCAAGTTGGGGAGGAGAAAAGGTTTAAGTATTCCTCGGAGAGTCAAGGGAGGCTAATTGGTGAGATGATATTTCAGATGAGAAGGAGGGGACATTTGCTATACAGATGGATGGGAGGTAGGGGAGGAGGCAAGAGTAGGAGTGACAGGGGGCAGTACCACTGTGTCAGAGGGTAAGACATAGAGGTACAGAAGAGCAAGCTATGTTCTGAGAACCACAAGTGGTTTTGCCTCTAGTGGGAGGAGCATGGTGGTTACAGACGAGCCAGAACAGAAACGTCCTGAAATTTAGATACTATCTTGATGATAGTAACCCATATTTGTGCCTGAGTAGTTTTCTCAGCCCGCTTCCTGCCAGTAGAAGTTTGGGGTTCTGAAGTTCTCTTGCTGTTTTGTACTGTCTCTGTGCCTATCGATCCCAGTTGACAGGATACTTTCAGAAATCTTGAGGCTTTTGGGGTGTTGATATGTCATTCACTCTATCAGACAAAAGGTATGCCCACAAATTTCATGAGATAAGCCCTTTTCTCCCTTGGCTTCCGTATGTGGTTGCTGGGGTCAAGGCCCTTAAGACTCTTTGGTATCCCACTGTTTAACACAGAAGTGCTTCAAGGCACGTTCTGAAGGAAGACCTGCACAGGTCTTTTGTAGTTTGCTGACACTTACTTAGAACACTCTTTCCTAGCAGTGCCCAATATTTGATCTTTACTCAGAAGCCATTTCTTAATTTTAACACTATTTGCCACCTGGAGAGGCTGGGATGTGGAAAAACAAATTGTTTCCAACGCAGCCGTTTCTAGCTCCTATATATTCAAGGCTTGGTTCTTCAGCTTATCTCTTTTCTCTTGCATTTTACCATAGGCAATGAGAGGAAGCCAAGCGGCATGCTTAATATTCTATCTTGAAATCTCTTTAGCTAGAACAGAGGTCAGCTGGCAGGCAGGCTGCCCCCTTATTTATTTTATATTTATTTATTTATTTAGAGACAGAGCCTCACTCTGTCGCCCAGGCTGGAGTTCAGTGGTGCAATCCTGGCTCACTGCAATCTCAGCCTCCGGGTTCAAGTGATTCTCCCGCCTCAGCCTCCCAAGTGGCTGGGATTACAGGCATGTGCCACACACCTGGCTAATTTTTGTATTTTTAGTAGAAATGGTGTTTCACCATTTTGGCCAGGCTGGTCTCAAACTCCTGACCTCAAGTGATCTGCCCGCCTCCATCTCCCAAAATGCTGGGATTACAGGCATGAGCCACCATGCCTGGCCACCCATTTTCACACATAAAGTTTTATTGGAACACACCCATGCCTGTATACTAGTCTTGCATATGGGCTGCTTTTGAGTTACTATGGTGGAGTTGAGTAGTTGCAACAGAGATCATACGGCCCACAAGCGTGGAATAGTTACTCTCTAGACTTTTACAGAATGAATTTGCCAACCCCTGACCAAGATGTTGGAGGTGATTAGGTGAATTTCTTATTTTCTATGTGTTAGCACAGGTGACAGTGTCGCCAAATTTCTGCCACGACATAACAAAGATCCCCTTCCTCTGTCTTCCAATAACAGTTTGCTCATGGCTAGAGTAGATAATTAGAAGGCAAGCATCACTCTTCATTTAATTCTGAGCTGGACCTGTGGTGCCAGCCTCAGCCTGCTTACACATACCATGCAGCCATTCTCCAGCTGGAAGTTCTGTCTGCAAGCTTGCTACTCCAGGGAACACACAAACTTTGTCCATGTGCCCTCAATCCCAAATCAAGAGCCTCCCTAGCAATTTAGCTGTGTATGAACTAAAGTCAGTTACAGAGAATAGAATTCACTTGAGCTGACATAAGGAATAAAAGATATATTACAAAGATTAAAGGACTTTTGGAATCACTGGGAGGACTGAGGAAATAGACTGCAGACTGAGCTTCCACGTGTGTCAATCAAAGCTGCTGCTACAACTACGGCAATGACAGCTTCAAAGAAGTCTCAGAAATGTAATGTTTAGCTTTTTCAACTGTATTAGTCTGTTTAGGCTATCATAGCAAAATACAAGACTGAGTGGCTTAAACAGCAGAAATTCATTTTCTCACAGTTCTGGGGTTTGGTTTTTTTTTGACAGGGTCTCACTGTGTCATCCAGGCTGGAATGCAGTAGTGCAATCATGGTTCACTGGAGCCTTGAACTCCTGGGCTCAAGCAATCCTCCTGCCTCAGCCTCCTGAGTAGCTGGGAATATAGGCATGTGCCACCATGCAAAGCTTTTTTTTTTTTTTCAATTGTTTGTACATAAGGAGTCTCACTGTTGTTCAGACTAGTCTCAAATTCCTGGGCTCAAGTGGTCCTCCTGTTTCAGCCTCCTGAAGTATTGGGATTACAGGTGTAAGTCACCATGCATGGCCTCATTTTCTCACACTTGTGGAAGGTAGAAGTCCATGATCAAGGTACTGTCAGTGTTAGTTTCCATGAGGACTCTCTTACTGGCTTGCAGATGGTCACCTTCTTGCTACGTTCTCCCCTGACCTTTCCTTCGTGTGTACACAGACAGAGATGTCTCTGGTGTCTCTTCCTCTTCTGACAAAGACCCCAGTCCTGTCAGATTATAGCCTCACCCTTATGACCTCACTTAACCTCAAACACCTCCCTTGAGGCCCTGTCTCCAAATATAGCCACACTGGGGATTACAGGTTCAACATAAGAATTTTGAATGAAGGCTGGGTGTGGCGGCTCACACCTGTAATCCCTGCACTTTGGGAGGCTGACATGGGCAGAGCATTTGAGGCCAGGAGTTCGAGACCAGCCTGACCAGCATGGTGAAACTCCATCTCTACCAAAAACACAAAAATTAGCCAGTTGTAGTGGTGCGCACCTGTAATCCTAGCTACTCGGGAGGCTGAGGCAGGAGAATTGCTTGAACCCGGGAGGAAGAGGCTTCAGTGAGCCAAGATCGTGCCATTCTACTCCAGCTGTGGGGGGCAGAGAGCGGGACTCCCTATCAAAAAAAAAGAATTTTCAGTGGACACAATTCAGTTCATAACACCAACTTTTCTCAGGAGGAATGCATAATGAAAAAAAGTGGTAATGGATATTGAGCAAATCAATACACAATATCTACCACAGCTTTAAAAAATAAAGGTTAAATTATTCATTTCAATATAAGTAATAGTATAAGTTCAGAAGCAATCTAAAAAATAGATTAAATAAATACTGGTGTATTTACACAATGGAATAGCATGCAACTGTTAAAAAAAAAAAAAGAACACTGGGACCTCTATAATAAATGTCTGTACTATTATAGAAAACTTTCAGTTGGGCACAGTGGCTCATGACTGTAATCCCAGCACTTTGGGAGGCTGAAGCAGGTGGATTACTTGAGCCCAGGAGTTGGAAATCAGCCTGGGCAACATAGTAAGACCCTGTCTCTACAAAACAAAACAAAGCAAAATTAGCTGGCAGTGGTAGCACACACCTATGGTCCCAGATACTTGGGAGGCTGAGGTGGGAGGATTGCTTGAGCCCTGGAGGTTGAGGTTGCAGTGAGCTGAGATCACACCCCTGGACTGACTCCAGCTTGGGGGACAGAGTGAGATTCTGCCTCAAAAATAAAAAAAAAAAAAAAAAAAGAGAAGAAAATAAAACTCTCCATGATATGTTGTTAAGTGAAAAAACTAAAATTTAGAACAAAGTGAATAGTTTACTATCATATGTGTAGCAAAAGAAATGAATGAATATCTGTCACCTATCTTTATTCATTACCTATGTATGTGTATATGTATGTATATAAGTAGGTAGGTAGGTATTTGCTCACATATGGCGTATCTGTGAATAATACACAAGAAACATACAACGTTGGTTGCCCCAGTGGAGAGAAGAACTGGATGGCTGGGGGCAGGGATGAGAGAGGACATTTCACTTTCTGTATGTATTTTGGAGGTTTTTGTTCATTTGTTTGTTTGTTGAGGAAGCAGATTCTGAGACTGAGTTTAGAGTCCAGGGTGTTGACTGGGAAATGGCCTTGGTATCCAAACCTGTGGAAGGGTGGGAAAGGAATCAGGATTGAGCAGAGGGGGAAAACCCGCAATTTGGGCCTGACGACAGCTTCCTCCATCAAGGCCATCAAGAACTCAGGAGTTGGCTGGGCACTGTGGCTCCACCTGTAATCCCAACATTTTGGGAGGCCAAGGCAGGAGGATTGCTTGAGCCCAAGGGTTCACATCCAGCCTGGGAAACAAACTGAGACCCCCCTCTCTACAAAAAAATTAAAAAATTAGCAGGGCATCGTGGCACGTGCCTTTAGTCCCAGTTACTGAAGAGGCTGAGATGGGAGGATTGCTAGAACCTGGGCAGTCGAGGCTGCAGTAAGCTGTGATTGTGCCACTGCACTCCAGCCTGGGTGACAGAGTAAGGCTGTCTTAAAAAACAAACAACACACAGGAAGCTGAAATAGTGCATTTAAGAGTTATCCTGCTTTGGACAACACGGACAGGCTTTTGTATTTCTGCCTTGATCAGTCACTAGACGTGGGCTGCCTTGGAAAGGGCATGAGCTCCAGAAAGGCTATTCTCTGAAGCCGAAGCACTCCCTGAGGAAGCCAACAGCTGAAAGCTTTCCGCTCACAGCGCTCTCAAAGGTGGGCAACATGTACTTATTTGGAGTCTGAGTGGTGCATCTCTGTATCTGTCACTTACGGTCTATATGATTATGACCTAGCCTCTTGAAACTTCTCTGACCTTATCTCCAAGTACTGTTCATTTCACTTGCTCTGCTCCTTATGATTTCTTGAGTTTCCATCTCAGAGTCTTTTTTCTTACTATTCCTATCTTAATTGTTCCTCCCTTAAATAACGATGAGGCCCACGCCTTTCTTCCTTCATACTTCTGCTGAAATATCTCCCTACTGAGAGGACTTCCCTGATCCCCTGAAATAGTACACGTTCTTTAACTTCCTTTACTTCTTTTTCTAATACTCATCACTGCTTAACATACATTTGTTTACTTTTTGTTGATGTTCATTTATGATCTCCCCCACAATGTTTGGTGCCCTTGTGTATCCTCAGTGTAGAGAATAACACAGTAACAGGCACACAGTAGGCTTTCAACAAATATTTGTTAAATAAATGAATGAAGGAGTCAGGCACTGTGCTAAGTTGTAAGATAGAATCATAAGCAAAAGTGGAGGCAGGCCCTGTTCTCATGGAACTTGCTCTCTGGATGGAGAGGCAAAATAATGCATCAATCACACAAACATAAAGTTGCAGTCATTACGTGGGCTACAACGGAAAAAGAAGATATGGTAGGAGAAGAGCATGTAGAAGAGCCTGGAAAGCTTCTGTGAGAAAGTGATGTGTAAGCTGAAATCTGAAGGATGAGTAAGCTTCAGTTAGGTAAAGGAACGTGGAAGAATCAGTTTCATTTTTGGAAAAGATCCCTCTGGATTCAACAGGGAAGAGTGCATGAGAGGGAGCAAGGATGGGTATCCATAGGACTGTTAGGAGGGCATGGAAATCCTTCCAAGTGAGGGCTGATGGTTGCCAGAATAGAGGTGGCCCAGGTGGTTAGGAGAAAACTACAGGTGAGAATTATTTATTACACAATGGATGAGGCTTATTTATGAATTGTATATGGAAGGTAAGGAAAGGGAAGTGAAAAGAAGGACTTTTGGGTTTCCATATAACTGGATGGATGGTTGAAAGAATATTGGAAGAGAAACAGGTTTATTTTGTTTTATTTTGTGTTTATATGTGTATACGGAGAAGAACAGTGAGGGAGAAGATAGATTATGATTTTGATTTTTGACATTTTGGTTTTGAGGTGTTATTGAGACTTCCTGTGTGAGATGCCAGGTAGATCACTGGTTATGAGTGAAGAGCTCAGACATGTAGCTTGGGCTGGAGAAGCAAATTTTTGAGTTGTCTGCCTAGGTGGTATTTGAAAATGTGAGAGTGGATGAGATTGCCTAGGCAGAGAACATTCAGTGATAAGAGGAGAGGATGATCTTGAGAGACTGACTTGGAAAAGAGACTAACAGGACTGACTAGAGATGTTGGAAGAAAAGGAGGAGAATGTGGTATCACCTCAAAAGAGTGTTTCTAGAAAACGAGTCCTTAGCCATATCAAACCTCCTGAAAAATGACCTGAGAACTAAAAAATACCAATTGCACTAACTGACATCATGGAGGTCATTGGTGATGCTAGTGATTTTGCGTTGTTGTTGCAGGAGAAATGTTAAGGTTAGTGGAAAATTGGTGAAATGGAAACATTGTGAGTAAAAAGAGAAAAGAAAAGCTGAGGGACCATTTGGGGATGGGGGTGGAGGGATTGAGAGTTTAGTTGGTAGCATGAAGTTTCCAAGAAGATGGGAAGGAAAGCAAGTACCAGTAAAGGGCTTATTAAAATGCCAAAGAGCCCAGCACTTTGGGAGGCCGAGGTGGGCAGATCATGAGGTCAAGAGATCAAGACCATCCTGGCGAACATGGTGAAAACCGTCTCTACTAAAAATGCAAAAATTAGCTGGGCGTGGTGGCGCACGCCTGTAGTCCTAGCTACTCGGGAGCTGAGGCAGGAGAATTGCTTGAACCCGGGAAGCAGAGGTTGCAGTGAGCCGAAATCCTGCCATTGCACTCCAGGCTGGGGGACACAGTGAGACTCTATCTCAAAAAAAGAAAGAAAGAAAGAAAGAAAGAAACAAAGAAAAAAAAAAACCCGCCAGAAAGGGACTCTGTGTTGTAACAGGAAGGAAGAAACCGAATGGCAGTGTGCAGACTTGAGTGGATTTCTATGTTTGGTAGAGGTGAGATGAAGGGACTGGCTTCTATTTTCTCTGTAATGAAAGAGGAGGGATTAAATACTTTTCCAGGAGTTAATAAGGGTGCCTTGCAAACGAATTGTTTTATATGTGAATGGATGCCTTGGCTTTCTAACTTGCACAGATAAGTAAATATATATCCACGCTCACAGCGGTGGGAACAGAAACAATACGTGTTTAAAAATACTAGAATGAGACCAGGCACGGTGGCTCACGCCTGTAATCCCAGCACTTTGGGAGGCTGAGGCGAGCGGATCACGAGGTGAGGAGATCGAGACCATCCTGGCTAACGCGGTGAAACTCCATCTCTACTAAAAATACAAAAATTAGCCGGGTGTGGTGGCAGGTGCCTGTAGTTCCAGCTACTCGGGAGGCTGAGGCAGGGGGATTGCGTGAACCCGGGAGTCGGAGCTTGCAGTGAGGCGAGATCGCGCTACTGCACTCTAGCCTGGGTGACAGAGCGAGACTCCGTTTCAAAAAAAAAAAAAAAAAAAAGAACTGGATTGATTTTGATTCTAATAGTGATGACAATTAATCTGATGATATTCTGATGACAAGGAAAGGTATAAGCTCCAATCAGGCCTCTGTCGTAAGCCGCCTGACAAGTAACAGGAATGAGGTTCACAGCTGACTGGTCACAGCACAAGGAAAGGAAATCCACCCCCACTCTCCTTCTGGTCCAGGACCCTAAGGGTTAAGATCAACGAGAGTTGGCCATCACTGTTTCCTAGAGCGGCCCTAGCAAAGCCGCCAGGGGAGATGGGGGTAACTTCCTGTTTCTGCCTTCCGGGTTTGAGAGTTTAGGACCCTGGGTTGGGGGGTTCAGAGGGAGAGGGGGCGCCTTCCTCCTGGACTGCTGGGGGTGCAGGGCGCCTTGGGTGTAGCACCCAGAACAGTGAGTTCCTTCTTGGGGGGAAGGGAGCCGAGGGTTGCGGGCTAGAGGAGTGGAAACAGCTCCGTCCAGGCTGCAGTGGACGTCCGGAGAGAGATCCTGCTGCTGCCAGGGGCGAAGGCCCAGCATCTCCCATCGGCGGGCCACGGTCATCCTTGTCCGCGGGGCCCCTTAAGGGGGATCTTATCGGCCGGAGACCGTTTGGTATCCTGAAACTTCAGGCCCCAGCGTCTCCAACTTGTCCCTGCCATTGGTTCTTAAAACTAGGCGTCAGGCAGTGCATTTTCTTTGAAGGATTTCTGATCAAAGCACGGCCCCACTCTGATCAGCTAGCTAGTAGCTCTGTAACAGTGAAAACACTCCTTCCCCGTGGAGAGACATCTGAATGGCAGCCCTTTATGGCCTTGCATTTGCCACCGTTTTGCTGAGCCACTGTTCCGGGGGCTGCTTTGCTGCCAAATTTAATAGTATTTTAGTAGGGAAAATGGCGGGTGGGAGGGTGATAATGTGTTACCCAGACTCAAGCTTATTTTGTAAATACTTTGATAACAATCTGTAAACTTAGGACAGCAAAATATGTAACTCCATTCGAACAACTCCACCCCCTTCCTTTTTTTGCATTCAGGTGTATGGTTTTTTCCCTCCCCTCACTCAAACCCTGGGGATATTAGTAATGTAGACTAGTTTCACGTTTCTCTAGGACAAATCCCTACTTGCTGAGTGTACTTACGGAATGTCGACTCACTTTGTTACAAGGTTTAGGAATGTAGATCTGTTTTCTAAAACGCCAGTCAATATATTCTAAAATAAAGGGACTCTTTGAGGATTATTTGTAGTTTGGCATTATGCCCAGCTCTGCTTCCCATTCTAGTTTATGATAATAGGTAAGAGGGTGAAAAAGGTCAGCATCCAAACAGACTTGGAGCTCAATCCTGCTCTACCACTTTCTAGGTGACCTTAGGAAAGTTTCTTAATACCTTTTAAACTCATCCTGTAAAATGCTGGTAGTTGTTCATACACCTCAGAGGGCTATTGTAAGAATTAAATGACAAATGTGTGGAAATTATTTCATTCACTACCTGGCGCATAATAGGCAGCAATGGGAAAAATACAATATAAATACAGATACTGTTTTTTGTTTTTAAAATGTGTGCTTTTGTATATCCTTTTATGTCCTTATTTTTCTCCCAAATAATGATATTCTTTATATTCTGAAATGGATGCCAGAAGTCCATACGTCACTGCCTTCCTGTGGTAGATCACATCATTTTCTTCTTTTTCTTATTTTTTGTTGTTGAGACGGAATCTTGCTCTGTCGCCCAGGCTGGAGTCGTGCAGTGACACGATCTCGGCTCACTGCAACCTCCGCCTCCTGGGTTCGAGCAGTTCTCCTGCCTCAGCCCCGTGAGTAGCTGGGACTACAGGCGCGTGCCACCACGCCTGGCTAATTTTTTGTAGTTTTAGTAGAGAACGGCGTTTCACCGCATAGCCAGGATGGAACATTTTCTAGTCCCTTAAAATAGGTTAGTGATTGTTGGCTCCAGAAGACAAAGTTTAGGCTGAAATGGGTATTGTGAATATGATAGACTTAGGAACTAAGTGCAAGGAGGAAGAGGTCCTCTTGAGGCTCCTTTTTATATTGCAGGGTTATTGGCTATAATTATTCCACCTCTGCTTTGTCCTAATTTCTCTTTACTGGTTATGTAAATCCTAACTTTCCTTTGAAATTGACTTCAAAGGTTTCCTTCTGTCAAGACCAAGTTATTCTTTTGAAACTAAACAGCGTGCTTTTTTTTCTTTAGCTGCTGCTTACGCCTGCATATTGATTCCTTGAAGTCTTTATAAAAGTTTTATTATTGGTGTCTTTTAAAAAAAATACTTTGTTTTTTAAATTAAAAGTGTTTCTAAGCTATGCGTGGACAATGAGGATTAGTATTCTGTCTTTGAAGCTTGATCCTCAAACCTTTAATGTGAAGATTTACTTTTTTTTTATTATTATACTCTAAGTTCTAGGGTACATGTGCACAACGTGCAGGTTTGTTACATATGTATACTTGTGCCATGTTGGTGTGCTGCACCCATTAACTCGTCATTTACATTAGGTATATCTCTTAATGCTATCCCTCCCCCCCTCCATAATAGGACCCGGTATGTGATGATCCCCTTCCTGTATCTAAGTGATCTCATTGTTCAATTCCCACCTGTAAGTGAGAACATGCAGTGTTTGGTTTTCTGTTCTTGCGATAGTTTGCTGAGAATGATGGAGGGCATCCATGTCCCTACAAAGGACACGAACTCATCCTTTTTTATGGCTGCATAGTATTCCATGGTGTATATGTGCCACATGTTCTTAATCCAGTCTGTCACTGATGGACATTTGGATTGATTCCAAGTTTTTGCTATTGTGAATAGTACTGCAATAAACATACATGTGCATGTGTCTTTATAGCAGCATGACTTACAATCCTTTGGGTATATCCCCAGTAATCAGATGGCTGGGTCAAATGGTATTTCTAGTTCTAGATCCTTGAGGAATCACCACACTGTTCCACAATGGTTGAACTAGTTTACAGTCCCACCAACAGTGTAAAAGTGTTCCTATTTCTCCACATCCTCTCCAGCACCTGTTGTTTCCTGATTTTTTAATGATTGCCATTCTAACTGGTGTGAGATGGTATCTCATTGTGGTTTTGATTTGCATTTCTCTGATGGCGAGTGATGATGAGCATTTTTTCATGTGTCTGTTGGCTGTATGAATGTCTTCTTTTGAGAAGTGTCTGTTCATATCCTTTGCCCACTTTTTGATGGGGTTGTTTTTTTCTTGTAAATTTGATTGAGTTCTTTATAGGTTCTGGATATTAGCCCTTTGTCAGATGAGTAGATTGCAAAAATTTTCTCCCATCCTGTAGGTTGCCTGTTCACTGTGATGGTTGTTTCTTTTGCTGTGCAGAAGCTCTTTAGTTTAGTTAGACCCCATTTGTCAATTTTGGCTTTTGTTGCCATTGCTTTTGGTGTTTTAGACATGAAGTCCTTGCCCATTCCTATGTCCTGAATGGTATTACCTAGGTTTTCTTCTAGGGTTTTTATGGTTTTGGGTTTAACATTTAAGTCTCTAATCCATCTTGAATTAATTTTTATATAAGCAGTAAGGAAAGGATCCAGTTTCAGCTTTCTACTTACGGCTAGCCAATTTTCCCAGCACCATTTATTAAATAGGGAATCCTTTCCCCATTTCTTGTTTCTCTCAGGTTTGTCAAAGATCAGATGGCTGTAGATGTGTGGTATTATTTCTGAGGGCTCTGTTCTGTTCCATTGGTCTGTATCTCTGTTTTGGTACCAATACCATGTTGTTTTGGTTACTGTAGCCTTGTAATATAGTTTGAAGTCAGGTAGCGTGATGCCTCCAGCTTTGTTCTTTTGGCTTACAATTGTCTTGGCAATGCGGGGTCTTTTTTGGTTCCATATGAACGTTAAAGCAGTTTTTTCCAATTCTGTGAAGAAAGTCCTTGGTAGCTTAATGGGGATGGCATTGAATCTATAAATTACCTTGGGCAGTATGGCCATTTTCACAATATTGATTCTTCCTATTCATGAGCATGGTATGTTCTTCCATTTGTTTGTGTCCTCTTTTATTTCACTGAGCAGTGGTTTGTAGTTCTCCTTGAAGAGGTCGTTTACATCCCTTGTAAGTTGGATTCCTAGGTATTTTATTCTTTTTGTAGCAATTGTGAATGGGAGTTCATTCATGATTTGGCTCTCTGTCTGTTACTGGTGTATAAGAATGCTTGTGATTTCTGCACATTGATTTTGTATCCCGAGACTTTGCTGAAGTTGCTTATCAGCTTAAGGAGATTTTGGGCTGAGATGATGGGGTTTTCTAAATATACAATCATGTCATCTGAAAACAGGGATAATTTGACTTTCTTCTTTTCCTAACTGAATACCCTTGATTTCTTTCTCTTGCCTGATTGCCCTAGCCAGAACTTCCAACACTATGTTGAATAGGATTGGTGAGAGAGGGCATCCCTGTCTTGTGCCAGTTTTCAAAGAGAATGCTTCCAGTTTTTGCCCATTCAGTATGATATTGGCTGTGGGTTTGTCATAAATAGCTCTTATTATTTTGAGATACGTTCCATCAATACCGAATTTATCGAGAGTTTTTAGCATGAAGGGCTTTTGAATTTTGTCAAAGGCCTTTTCTGCATCTGTTGAGATAATCATGTGATTTTTGTCTTTGGTTCTGTTTATATGCTGGATTACATTTATTGATTTGCGTATGTTGAACCAGCCTTGCATCCCAGGGATGAAGCCCACTTGATCATGGTGGATAAGCTTTTTGATGTGCTGCTGGATTCGGTTTGCCAGTATTTTATTGAGGATTTTTGCACCGATATTCATCAGGGATATTGGTCTAAAATTCTCTTTTTTTGTTGTATCTCTGCCAGGCTTTGGTATCAGGATGATGTTGGCCTCGTAAAATGAGTTAGGGAGGATTCCCTCTTTTTCTATTGATTGGAATAGTTTCAGAAGGAATGGTACCAGCTCCTCCTTGTACCTCTGGTAGAATTTGGCTGTGAATCCGTCTGGTCCTGGACTTTTTTTGGTTGGTAGGCTATTAATTGTTGCCTCGAGTTCAGAGCCTTCTATTGGTCTATTCAGGGATTCAACTTCTTCCTGGTTTAGTCTTGGGAGACTGTAAGTGTCCAGGAAATTATTCATTTCTTCTAGGTTTTCTAGTTTATTTGTGTAGAGGTGTTTATAGTATTCTTTGATGGTAGTTTGTATTTCTGTGGGGTCGGTGGTGATATCCCCTTTATCATTTTTTATTGCATCTATTTGATTCTTCTGTCTTTTCTTCTTTATTAGTCTTGCTAGTGGTCTATCAATTTTGTTGATCTTTTCAAAAATCCAGCTCCTGGATTCATTGATTTTTTGGAGGGATTTTTGTGTCTCTATCTCCTTCAGTTCTGCTCTGATGTTAGTTATTTCTTGCCTTCTGCTAGCTTTTGAATGTGTTTGCTCTTGCTTCTCTAGTTCTTTTAATTTTGATGTTAGGGTGTCAACTTTAGATCTTTCCTGCCTTCTCTTTTGGGTATTTAGTGCTATAAATTTCCCTCTACACACTGTTTTAAATGTGTACCAGAGATTCTGGTATGTTGTACCTTTGTTCTCATTGGTTTCAAAGAACATCTTTATTTCTGCCTTCATTTCGTTATGTACTTAGTAGTCATTCAGGAGCAGGTTGTTCAGTTTCCATGTAGTTGAGCGGTTTTGATTGAGTTTCTTAGTCCTGAGTTCTAATTTGATTGCACTGTGGTCTGACAGACAGTTTGTTATAATTTCTGTTCTTTTACATTTGCTGAGGAGTGCTTTACTTCCAAGTATGTGGTCAATTTTGGAATAAATGTGATGTGGTGCTGAGAAGAATGTATATTCTCTTGATTTGAGGTGGAGAGTTCTGTAGATGTCTATTAGATCTGCTTGGTGCAGAGATGAGTTCAATTCCTGGATATCCTTATTAACTTTCTGTCTCATTGATCTGTCTAATGTTGACAGTGGGGTGTTAAAGTCTCCCATTATTATTGTATGGGAGTCTAAGTCTCTTTGTAAGACTCTAAAAGGACTTTCTTTATGAATCTGGGTGCTCCTGTATTGGGTGCATATATATTTAGGATGGTTAGCTCTTCCTGATGAATTGATCCCTTTACCATTATGTAATGGCCTTCTTTGTCTCTTTTGATCTTTGATGGTTTAAAGTCTGTTTTATCAGAGACTAGGATTGCAAGCCCTGCTTTTTTTTTTTGTTTTCCATTTTCTTGGTAGATCTTCCTCCATCCCTTTATTTTGAGCCTATGTGTGTCTCTGCATGTGAGATGGGTGTCCTGAATACAGCAAACTGATGGGTCTTCACTCTTTATCCAATTTGCCAGTCCATGTCTTTTAATTGGACCATTTAGTCCATTTACATTTAAGGTTAATATTGTTATGTGTGAACTTGATCCTGTCATTATGATATTAGCTGGTTATTTTGCTCACTAGTTGATGCAGTTTCTTCCTACCATCGATGGACTTTACATTTTGACATGTTTTTGCAATGGCTGGTACCTGTTGTTCCTTTCCATGTTTAGTGCTTCCTTCAGGATCTCTTGTAGGGCAGGCCTGGTGGTGACAAAATCTCTAAGCATTTGCTTGTCTGTAAAGGATTTTATTTCTCCTTCACTTATGAAACTTAGTTTGGCTGGATATGAAATTCTGGGTTGAAAATTATTTTCTTTAAGAATGTTGAATATTGGCCCCCACTCTCTTCTGGCTTGGGGAGTTTCTTCCGAGAGATCTGCTGTTAGTCTGATGGGCTTCCCTTTGTGTGTAACCCGACCTTTCTCTCTGGCTGCCCTTAACATTTTTTCCTTCATTTCAACTTCGGTGAATCTGACAATTATGTGTCTTGGGGTTGCTCTTCTTGAAGAGTATCTTTGTGGCATTCTCTGTCTTTCCTGAATTTGAATGTTAGCTTGCCTTACTAGGTTGGGGAAGTTCTCCTGGATGATATCTTGCAGAGTGTTTTCCAACTTGGTTCCATTTTCCCTGTCACTTTCAGGCATACCAGTCAGACGTAGATTTGGTCTTTTCACATAATCCCATATTTCGTAGAGGCTTTGTTCATTTCTTTTTACTCTTTTTTCTCTACACTTCTCTTCTCACTTCATTCATTTGATCTTCAGTTGCTGATACTCTTTCTTCCAGTTGATCGAGTCGGTTACTGAAGCTTGTGCACTTGTCACGTAGTTCTCGTGTTATGGTTTTCATCTCTATCAGTTCTTTTAAGGTCTTCTCTGCATTGATTGTTCTAGTTATCCATTCATCCTTTCTTTTTTCAAGGTTTTTAGTTTCTTTGCGCTGGTTACGTAGTTCCTCCTTTAGCTCTGAGAAGTTTGATTGACTGAAGTCTTCTTATCTCAGCTTGTCAAAGTCATTCTCTGTCCAGCTTTGTTCCGTTGCTGGCGATGAGCTGCGTTCCTTTGGAGGGGGAGATGCGCTCTGATTTTTTGAATTTCCAGCTTGCTTGCACTGCTTTTTCCCCATCTTTGTGGTTTTTCTCTGCCTTTGGTCTTTGATGATGGTGACGTACTGATGGGGTTTTGGTGTGGGTGTCCTTTCTGTTTGTTAGTTTTCCTTCTAACAGTCAGGACCCTCAGCTGTAGGTCTGTTGGAGTTTGCTTGAGGTCCACTCCAGACCCTGTTTGCCTGGGTATCAGCAGCAGAGGCTGAAGATAGAATATTGCTGAACAGCAAGTGCTGCTGTCTGATTCTTGCTCTGGAAGCTTTGTCTCAGGGGTGTACCCCGCCGTGTGAGGTGTGAGGTGTCGGTCTGCACCTAGTGGGGGATGTCTCCCAGTTAGGCTACTCAGGGGTCAGGGACCCACTTGAGCAGGCAGTCTGTCCATTCTCAGATCTCAACCTCCATGCTGGCAGATCCACTGCTCTCTTCAATGCAGTCAGACAGGGGCATTTACCTCTGCTGAGGTTTCTGCTGCTTTTTGTTTAGCTATGCCCTGTCCCCAGTGGAGGAGACTACAGAGGCAGGCCGGCCTCCTTGAGCTGCTGTGGGTTCCACCCAATTTGCGCTTCCCAGCAGCTTTGTTTACCTACTTAAGCCTCAGCAATGGCGGACGCCCCTCCCCCAGTGTCGCTGTTGCCTTGCAGTTAGATCTCAGACTGCTGTGCTAGCAATGAGGGAGGTTCTGTGGGCGTGGGACCCTCTGGGCCAGGTGTGGGATATAATTTCCTGGTGTGCCATTTGCTAAGACCCTTGGTAAAGTGCAATATTAAGGTGGGAGTTACCTGATTTTCCAGGTGTTGCGTGTCTCAATTTCCTTTGGCTAGGAAAAGGAATTTCCTTCCCCCTTGCAGTTCCCAGGTGAGGTGATGCCTCACCCTGCTTTAGCTCTCACTGGTCGGGCTGCACCCACGGACCAGTACCAACTGTCCGGCACTCCCCAGTGAGATGAACCTGGTACCTCAGTTGAAAATGCAGAAATCACCCATCTTCCGTGTCACTCATGCTGGGAGCTGGAGGCTGGAGCTGTTCCTATTCAGGCATCTTGGGCATGCCCCCCCGAAGATTTACGTTTTTGCATTGTTATTTCAGGGTTAACCCTTAATTCTAAACACTTGGATCTGAGATAAGATTTTCTAAAAGGGCTGCTAAGAGTTGTGTTTCTTATTTTCAGTATGGTTCATGGAACATTCTGTGCCTCCTATTGTGTCGGAATGGTTGGGAAGGAAGGAGGAAGCATAAACTTTAACATATACCTCCAAACGTAATTTATTTCCTTCCACAGGGTTTCTGATCTCTAACTTGGCTGTGATCATTGTGATGGAGCAAGAAAAAAAACTGTTGGTCTCAGATTCTAACAGCTTTATGGAGAGGGAGAGTTTGAAAAGCCCCTTCACAGGTGAGGGATCAAGACGATGGTCTGAATCCTTAGGAAATTTGATGTAGAAAGAACAGGACACTAGAATGAGACAAACCTTAATTTAATTCCTTGTTCTGTCACTTATAAGCTGTGTTAATTATTTCAGCCTCATTGTTCTCATCTTTAAGAAAATGAATAATACCAATTTCACATATATTTTAGAAGTATTGAAATACCCCATCCAAAGCTACTGTTCTTAATAAATGGTGGCTATTGTTATTTCTATAGCATTTGCTCAGATTTTAGCAAAGCTATTGTCTAGTTTTTACCTGAGATGGTATCCTGTTCAATTTCACTCCTATTCACATCAATACTGTTTTTTCTTTTAAGTCTTCTAGAACAGCATTTAATGCATTTGTTTTTAGATTGATGTTCCCTTTGCCAATAATGTTTCAAATAATGCATTAGTGTAGTTGCTAAGTACAAAAAAATCCACCTGCTTCTGGTAAACAGAGGAAAAGAAGTGAAACTGTCTTTAAAAACTTTTTTATATGAAATATTTATGAGGTTTTACAGTGTTATTTCCTCTCTTCTACTGCAGTTTAGAATTTACTTCTCTGGCAGAGGTGCAGAATATGGTTAGAATATTTGTTTATTCTTGCAGGAGATGAAAGTATGAATAATTTGGAAACTGTTCACCACAATAATCCTAAAGCAGATAAACTTAAAGAGAAACCTTCAGAATGGTCTAAACGACATAGACCACAACATTATAAGCATGAGGATGCAAAAGAAATGCCACTGACATGGGTTCAAGATGAGATTTGGTGTCATGATTCCTGTGAGAATGATGGCAAGTCAGAGAATTGGGGAAATTTTATAGCTAAAGAGGAGGAAAAACCCAGTCACCAGGAATGGGACCCAGGAGAACATACCAATGCCTGTGTGCAGCAGAATTCATCCTTTGTAGACAGACCCTACAAATGTTCCGAATGTTGGAAAAGCTTCAGTAATAGTTCTCATTTGCGTACTCACCAGAGGACCCACTCAGGGGAAAAGCCTTATAAATGCTCTGAGTGTGCAAAATGCTTTTGTAACAGTTCTCATCTGATTCAGCATCTAAGAATGCACACAGGAGAGAAGCCCTACCAGTGTGGTGAATGTGGGAAAAGCTTCAGCAATACCTCCCATCTTATTATCCATGAGAGAACTCACACGGGAGAGAAACCCTATAAATGTCCTGAGTGTGGGAAGAGATTCAGCAGCAGCTCTCACCTTATTCAGCATCACAGATCACATACAGGTGAAAAACCATATGAATGTTCTGTCTGTGGAAAAGGCTTCAGTCATAGCTATGTCCTAATAGAACATCAGAGGACTCACACTGGAGAAAAACCTTATAAGTGCCCTGATTGTGGGAAGAGTTTTAGTCAGAGTTCCAGCCTCATTCGCCACCAGCGGACACACACAGGTGAGAAGCCCTACAAATGTCTCGAGTGTGGAAAAAGCTTTGGTTGTAATTCTACTCTAATAAAACATCAGCGAATACATACAGGAGAAAAGCCTTATCAATGTCCAGAATGTGGGAAGAATTTTAGTCGTAGTTCAAACCTTATTACACACCAGAAAATGCACACAGGAGAGAAATCCTATGAAAGTTCTGAATATGAAGAAAGTTTGAGTCACAACTGCAATGTGATAGAAGAATGCAGAATGCAGTTAGGAGAAAAACCATATAGATGTTGTGAATGTGGGAAGAGTTTTGGCCTTAGCTCCCATCTCATTAGACATCAGAGAACACATACAGGAGAAAAGCCTTACAGATGTTCTGAGTGCTGGAAAACTTTCAGTCAGAGTTCCACCCTGGTGATTCACCAAAGGACACATACAGGAGAGAAACCTTATAAATGTCCTGATTGTGGTGAATGCTTCAGTCAGAGCTTTAACCTTATCAGGCACCAGAGGACCCACATAGGGGAAAAACCTTACAAATGTACCAGCTGTGAGAAGTGCTTCAGCAGAAGTGCCTACCTCAGTCAGCATCGGAAAATTCACATAGAAAAGCCTTTTGAGTCTCCTGACGTTGGGGATTTTCCTCGTGAATGGACTTGGAAAAGCTGTTCAGGGGAAGTGCCCCTCATCCCTTCATTTTCAGTATCAAATTCATCTTCCTGAGTCCCAAAGCCTGGTGATGGTTTTTTCTTCCTTGTCGGACCACGACAACGTAGGTATTCTGTGATTGTTGTGCTATAAAGTTTCTTTGATGTGTTTGTTAAAACATTTGGAAAAAGTCAACCTCCCAGTTTAAAGGATGGGAAGACCCCAATCACCAGGTTATTGGATCTGTCCAGTGAGGGATTCATCCACCAAGGATGAAGAAAGGAGGACTTTAAAAAATTTAAGGTAAGATAGTAATAGCTTCAAAATAAATGTACAGAGTAATCCTGAGAGTAAACAAAGGAACCGTGAGAACCTGAAGCTAGAATTGCTATTGAATTACTTTTTCTCTTCCCTTACTGGGTAGCGATACATCATTACCAGCCACAGGGGTTTACCCAGATAAAGGGTATTTTTGAGCAAATAATGTGATTTCCTGGCTATTTTGTTGGGGCTTAAGAAGGAAAAGATTTTTTTTTCAAATGCATTTTTAGTCACTAAAAATAAACTATTGTAGCATCTAGAACTATACTGTCCAATACCATAGCCTCTAGCCATATGTAGCTATTTGTATTAAGATTAATTGAAATTTTAAATCCAGTTCCTCAGTCACACTAGCCACTTTCTAAGTGTTCAGTAGCTCTATGTGACCAGCAGCTGCTGTATTGGATATTATAGAAGGTTCTTTCATTCAAGATCATCATTCTTGACAGACCCATAAATATTTCCTATAAAGACTGTAGAAATGTGTTCTGGAGGGTTTGCTCTCCAAAAGGAATTGTAACATAGAGTAGAACTGGGATAGAGTATTGAAGACACTGGGTTTAGAGATTGGATATTTTAATGATTGTGTGTTCTAATTCATGTGCTGCCGACTGAGTTATCTAGTGATATGACCTCACTGTCTTGACCAAAGCCAGAATAGAAGGCAGGATTCCTGAATTCTGTCTTACAATTTTTAATGAAGAGCCTCTTCCCCAAGTTATCCCATTATGTAATTCTTGGTCAGCTCAAGAACTTGGTTCTTTTTCTAGTAATTAACTCACTAATTCTGAGCCAGTGTCCAAGGACAGTTTGCCATTAAGGAGTAGTGAGACTTCTTAGCTTCAGTACTGACAGTTTTCTTTTGCCTCTTGACATAATTGGTATATGGATCTGATAACTGAGGCCCCATCTTCCCTACTTATTCCTATGGGAATGATGCTTTGGAAATTATTAGATATATCCTATTCCCTTCCTCCCATTTTATTTCCTACTAGTGCAAAAGGTAGACAAGTAGGAAGGTTAGGACTCCTGAGTTGCCCATGATTTCATCTAATTTTTTGGATTCAGAATATATTTTATGAATGATATGCATGAATGTGAAGCCAGAATGGGTCAGTTGTAGCTGCTGCAAAGGTCTGTAGCTGATGGTCATTTAATTGCATAGGGATTATTTTATCTTTCATGATTGTGGTGCACTTGATACTGGCAGGGTATTTGTGTGTTTTTGTATTGTTATTTGATTACAAAAATAAAGCAAAAACTAACAAATAAAGGTATTGAAGAATTTGGGGGAAATTTTCTGCTTTCAAAAAAGAGGGAAAACATTAGGCATTATTGGCCTTTTATTTTTATCTTTTTCTTATTCATTAATTTTTTTTTTTTTGAGACGGAGTCTCACTCTCTTGCCCAGGCTGGAGTGCAGTGGCGTGATCTTGGCTCACTGCAAGCTCCACCTCCCGGGTTCATGCCATTCTCCTGCCTCAGCCTCCTGAGTAGCTGGGACTACAGGCACCTGCCACCACGCCTGGCTAATTTTTTGTATTTTTAGTAGAGACGGGGTTTCACCGTATTAGCCAGGATGGTCTCGATCTCCTGACCCCGTGATCCACCCACCTTGGCCTCCCAAAGTGCTGGGATTACAGGTGTGAGCCACCGCACCCGGCCCTTATTCATTAATTTTTTTTAAGAGAGAAGGTCTCACACTCTCAACCAGACTGTAGTGCAACGGCACCATCATAGCTGACTGCAGCCTCAAACTCCTGGGCTCAAGGGATCCTCCCATCTCAGCCTCCTGAGTAGCTAGGACTACAGTGCACGCCACTGCAGTCAGCTAATTTTAAAATTTTTGTAGAGACAGGGTCTTGCTATGTTGCCCAGGCTGTTGTTGAACTTCTGGCTTCATGCAGTTCTCCTCCCTCAGCCTCCCAAGTTGCTGAGATTACAGGTGTGAACCACCACACCCGGCCCATTATTGGCTTTTATGTGACCTCACCTGAGTATTTTTCTGTCTTTGTATGTTATCTGGTATTGCCCAAATTTTCTTAAATTGTAATATTTCAGGACAAGTTTTTATAGTAACTAATAGTTTGATTAATGCTTGATAACTAAGGAGTTATCAACTTAGGAGTTTGCTGATAAACTTAGGAGTTTGCTGTTGAGGCTGAAATTCAGTTACAAGGCAGCAGTGGTTGGGGTGATACAAAATCAATCACATGCTCTGTGGCAGGTAGCCACTCTGAGCCTCAGTTCCCTCATCTGTAAAACAGAAATAATGCCTGCCTTACAGGGTTACCATAAACATTAAATGAATGTTTGCAAATCATATAGCACAGTGCTTAAACATAGCAGGGTATCAATAAATGGTAATTACTTGCTGCTGTTATTATTAATTGAAACAAACTGAAAAAAAAAAGTTATCCACATGTTTTGAAAGTAGAAGTAGTAGTACAGCCCCAAACTTATCTTACTTGTAGATTCTTTATGATCAACTTCAGGAATTTTAACGGATAAAATATTGGAAAAGCACAGGACTATATTGTTTGCAGACTGTCTAAAACACTTTTATTTTATTCACCTTGTAATCAGCTATAACAAAAAAACAGGAAATTTTACTAAATTTTCTTTTTATTCATGAAACAAAGAATTTGGTTTAAACTGGGAAAGAACAAAATCGCAAGTTCAATTTAAGTTAATTTGCATCTGAAGAGATTAATAACAGGTACAATTTATGTCCTGTCACCATCACCTATACAATGTACTATGATGGCTGGTAATATATAAAATCTATTTCACAAACCTTGATGTCTACTGGAATAAAGATGTTCACATCTTAGATGGGTTAAGATGGGTTCCATTAGTAGAACAATTTGGCAAAAATCCTTGTCTCTTTGGATTGAAAATGAGGAAAACAAAAAAGAGATATGTACCTTATGATGGAGAACATAACATAGTCAAACATAATATGTGATGCTTTTATCTCAGTTTCATTAATCAGCAAGTAGGCTCTTTGTTTAGCTCCACGAGAAAGAAATTCTATATTCTCTATTTTTCTTGCTAGCATAAAGGACTCAGCATGTGAATAAAGAAAGCACTCTTTATTTACAAGTGATTTATTTCATAGTTTCTTTTTAATTAAATAGAAGACACCTATAATGTATATTTTTCCTACTCAAAGAAGGAGCTCATATATATTTTCCATGCCATAGCATAGGGACAGCCATGTCAATGCATGTACTCACAACTATAGGAGGGAACTCACTCCCTAACTGCTGTACAGCCTACCAAAGGGCATGTAAGCATAAGTCTCTGTAGTAATTAAGGTAAAGTCTTAACTCCCATCATCCCAAGTCATCCAAGTTGGGTCTACCAAATGGGCCTTCTCCTTAGTGCTGTAGAAGTTTCTTCACTGATGGTGAGAGGTAGTGGAGTACAGCGGTACTGTGACTATTACCCTTTATGCATTAATCTGACACATTGATCTCAGCCAGTCTCATTTTCTGAAATCATGGTGTTTTAGTCTCTTTAGTGTTGCCATAACAGAATACCTGAGCTGGGTAATTTATAAAGAAAAGAGGTTTTATTTGGCTCATGATTCTGATGGCTAGAAAGTCAAAGAGCATGGGGCCAACATCTGCTTGCTTCTGGTGAGGGCTTCTGTGCTGTGTCATAACATGGCAGAAGGTCAAGGGTGAAGATAGCACATGCAAAGGGGCAGGACATGAGAGTTGCAATCACTCCATAACAGCTCACTCTCAGAAACTAACCCTGTCTCATGTGAGTGGTCTCCCGTGAGAGAGAAAGGTCACTCGCTGACAAGAATTGTACAAGAATTGGCAGCACGCTGCCTATAAGAGCAGAGGGAGCCTCCATGACACAGATGCCTCCCATTAGGCCCCACTTCTTAAAGGTTCCACCTCCCAACATTGCTACACTGAGAATTAAGGTCCCAACATGAGTTTTGGTGGGGACACTCAAATCATAGCATTTGGTAACAGTAAAACTGTCATTACAGTAGTCCCCCCTTATCCAAGGTTTTGCTTTCTGGGGTTTTAGTTACCTTTGATCAACCATGGTGTGAAAATATTACATCACTACTCTTGCTCTTTGGGGCCTTTATTAAGTAAGGTAAGGATGATTTGAAGATAAGCATTGTGATACCATAACAGTAGATGTGATAACTGAGATGGCTACTAAGTGATTTATAGCAATCCAGGCCGGAAATAGTGGGATAGTGAGACATTTTGTCTTGCTACTCAGAACAGCAGGCAGTTTAAAACTTTGAAATTATTTCTGGAGTTTTCCATTTACATCGCAATACCTACATCATTTATTTCATTTCATGTCATCATGAAGCCACTGTACTCTTTCATCATCACCTCAAGAAGAAAGGTGAGTACAGTACAGTAAGATATTTTGAGAGAGACCAAATTCACATAACTTTATTACAGTATATTATAATTGTTCTATTAGTTATTAATCTTACTGTACCTCATTTGTAAATTAAAATGTATCATATTTAATTTATGTGATAAAATTAAACTTTGTCATACATAAACTTTATGTATGGAAAAAACTTAGTACGTATAGGGTTCAGTACTGTCCTTGGTTTCAGGCATCTATCGGAAGTCTTGGAATGTGTCCCCAGCAGATAAGGGGGACTACTATGCTTTTTAAAATTCTGTATTTGATTTTATGTATTTATTTCTTCTTTCAAGCAGTATAACCTTTCATTCAACAAAAATTTACTTGATGCCTAACATGTGTTTAGCAGAGGTCGTGTGACAGTGGGAGAGGCAAATGTGAGGACAATCCAGTTGTAGGAAAACACGCAGCTTTTTGGTTGGCTACTTTCTCCTTGGCAGCTCTGGAACTACACTTACTCTGCTGAATCCTTAATCTTCAGACTTAACAGATAATCTGAAAAGCTAGAGATAACAATAGATTAAAGTGGGTTATGTTTGCTCTGTGAAAATGCAAGCTCTGTGAAGTTTGACACAGTGCTTTGCACATAATCATGCTTAATAGTTACTGGGTGGGTGTCATATGCTTATGTGTTTTATGCTAATGTCTAAGAGTACACCCTTCCAGGATATGGATCCATTTTTGTGACTGAATGGATCCAGTTTTGTAACCCTTAAGCCCAACACAGAGCCTGGCATATGAAGTGTTTATGGGTTTTGGTTGAGGGGTTTTCACCAGTGAATAAAGTCTGCGGGATTAGATTGTATAATCCCAGTGTCTCCTTGGGCTGATTTGTAAATGAAAGTTGCTATGATAGGAGGCTGGGTGTATCCTCACACTAACCTTAGAGGACATTTAAAAAGTGTCCTGGCTGGGCACAATGGCGCATGTCTGTAATCCCAACACTTTGGGAGGCTGAGGCAGGCGGATCACTTGAGGTCAGGAGTTCAAGACCAACCTGGCCAACATGGTGAAACTCCATCTGTTCTAAAATTAATAATAAAAAAATTAGCCAGGTGTGGTGGTGTGTGCCTGTAGTACCAGCTACTCGGGAGGCTGAGGCAGGAGAATTGCTTGAACCCAGGAGGCGGAGGTTGCAGTGAGCCAAGATCGCATTACTTCACTCCAGCCTGGGTGACAGAGCAAGACCTTTCTCAAAAATAAATAAATAAATAAATAAATAAATAAATAAATAAATAAGTAAATAAATAAATAAATAAATAAATAAAATAAAATGTGTCCTGATAATTCACTACCCTGAGCTTCAGATTGGACTCCATAGGACAAGTTTAAAACTTGTTTCAAATTTAAATTTCAGTCGCTTTCTAGCTTTGTATTTTGTACTTACCTTCCTTGTAGATTTGGTGAGCAGTGAATGAGGTGAACTTGGTATATCGTAGGTGTTAAGGAAATACTATTTTCCTTTTCTCTCCACCCTCATTTGCTCATAATTTTGCCAGAGATAGACTTTAGGGACAGGAATGTTGAATCATTTGTTGGATTGATTATTTCTAGGTTTCTAAAATGGAGACATTAATAACGCTTAGCTCATGGGTTTATTGTGAGGATCAGTGAGATGATGTATGTAGTGTGCTCAGTATTCCTGATACTTAGTCATCACTCAGTATTAACTGTTACTACCATTGTTATCATCAAAGGTGGCTCTAGACCAGCATGGGTCTTTGGATCATCTTTGAAGTTAGCCTCAGAGATATGACTGTCCCCCGAGGCCACTAAAATAGTGCAATCTTTTTATTATTATTTACGCCATGAGTAGGAAGGGACATGAATAAGAATATGGGGACATGAATAATAGCAAGCTGTTCAGGAGGCTGATAATGTAACACATCATTTTTATAATATGGCAGCCAGTTGAGCAACGGCTGCATTTTCTGTTTAAAAATTATCCCCAGCTGGGTGTGGTGGCTCATGCTTATAATCCCAGCACTTTGTGGGATGCAGAGGTGGGAAGATCACTTGAGTCCAGGAGGTGGAGACCATCCTGGGCAACATAGTGGGACCCTGTCTCTACAGAAATTAAACTTAAAAAAAATACCCTACCTGTCACTCCTCTATCTCTTTTATTTCTATTTTGTTCTCTTTTACCTCTTTCTGGCCCTAACCCCTGCCTCATCCATCCATATGCCAACCCAAATTTAAGATTTTTACTTTTTAAAATACAGGGTCTTGTTCTGTCATCCAGGCTGGAGTGCAGTGGTGCGATCATGGCCCACTGTAACCTTGAACTCCTGGGCTCAAATGAGCTTTTTCCACCCCTTTAATTTGTTCCCCATCCTTGCCTCTCATCAGCCTCCCCCCACCCCTGCTATGAGGTTGGAATCAAGTCAAAGCTGAGGATGGCACAAGTGCTGGGGTTAGTTATAGGGATACAGATGGAAACAGAATGCCAGGCAATCATGGCACAGTGCGCCTGTAGCCGCTTCCCAGCTTGTGGGTGCTTCCAAGCTTCCAGGGGGCTTGTGGGCACTAAGACAGCCAGGTTTCTGATGTCACATTGCTTGACTCTGGTAAACTCAGTACATATTCTATAATTTGACAGGTTGAGGGATGGAATGAAAGCTTGATTGAAAAATGAACATTATTAATTTTGAGCCTTACTAAGTCATGGATAAATGTTCCCATTAAGAACATATTAGTTGGTTAGACTGATAGATACAGGTGAAAGATTTTCCCCCTTAACATTGCTTTTTTCTGATAATTAAAGTAATACTTGCTAATTGTAAAATATACAAAGAAGTATAAATTAGGATATACATTTAAGTAGGAAGACCAGAATTAAAGTGACCCATAATCATTTTTTCCAGAGACTACTTACCTTGAAAATGCTGAGGTCTTTCCCAGTAACCTCTTTTCTAAGCATATATATGAATAAATACTTAAAATTGGATTATACGGTGTGTCTGTGTGTGGGGTGGGGGGTACATGTAGCATTGTGTCTTTTTTTTCTTAATATTACATCATTTGTCATTTTTTACTTGTTTTAAAATGGTTAGGCTTTTAGTGGCTTCATAATATACTGAATGGTTGTGTCAAAACAATTTAATTGTTTTAATGTAGGACATTTATATTGTTTCTACTTGTTTGTTATTAAAAATAAAATAACACTGGCCAGGCACAGTGGCTCATGCTTGCAATCCCAGCACTTTGGTAGGCTAAGGCGAGTGGATCACCTGAGGTCAGGAGTTCGAGACCGGCCTGGCCAACATGGTGAAACCCCATCTCTACTAAAAATACAAAAATTAGCTGGGTGTGGTGGTGTGTGCACCTGTAATCCCAGCTACTCAGGAGGCTGAGGCAGGAGAATCGCTTGACCCTGGGAGGCGGAGGTCACAGTGAGCCAAGATCATGCCACTGCACTCCAGCCTGGGGACTCCGTCTAAAAAACAAAACAAAACAACAACAACAAAACCACTGCTGTGCTGGGCACCATGGCTCACACTTGTAATCCCAGCACTTTTGGAATCTGAGGCGGGAGGATTACTTGAGGTCAGGAGTTCAAGACCATCCTGGGCCACGTAGTGAGCCCCTATCTCTACAAAACATTTTTTAAAAATGAGCTGGGCATGGTGCTATGGCTGTGGTTCCAGCTGCTCAGGAGGCTGAGGTGGGTGGATGGCTTGAGCCTAGGAGGTCCAGCCTGCAGTGAGCCATGATTATGCCACGGCACTCCAACCTGAGCAACAGTGAGACCCTGTCTCAAAAAAGTAAAAATAAAAATACTGTGAACTGGCTGTTTTTAGCTGCTGTTCTGTTTTGGTATTGTGGTTGTGATTGTTTGGTCTTTTATGCTTTTTTTAAAAAAATGCAAATCTTAGAGTACATGTCTAATTATTTCCTTAGCATAAATTTCTAAAAGTGAGATCACTGAATCAATGGGCGTAAATGATTTTAAAGGCATTTTGTTTAATTGCTCTCCAGAAATTATATCCGTTTAAAGTGTCCTGGTGGAAGAATTTTCTTAAACACCTTTTTTTGGGGACGGAGAAGAACAAATAATATGTAAATAGATAATATATTATTATAATTCAAGGCCAACACATTAATATGATGAAAACCTTCTCTTGAGATTTTTTGTTTTGTTTTGTTTCTGAGACAGGGTCTTGCTCTGTTGCCTAGGTTGTACAGTAGTAGACTGGTGTAGTCATGGCTGTCTGCAGTCTTGACCTCCCAGGCTCAAGCAATCCTTCCACTTCAGCCTCCCAATTAGCTAGGACTACAGGCACACCACCTTGCCCTACTTTTTTTTTTTTTTAAACTTTTATTTTGTAGAGATGGGGTCTTGTATGTTGCCCAAGCTGGTTTTGAACTCCTGGCTCAAGTGATCCTCCTGCCTTGGCCTCCCAAAGTGCTGGGATTATAGGCATGAGCCACTGCACCTTGCCTGAGATGGTTTTTATAAGATAATCTTGTTCCTTCTCTCCTGGTCATAGGATCAACTGAGATTCACCTTGGGTTGAATCATTTTAAGAATTACTTTGACTTTTCCTTTTGCTGCCCTAGGCATAATTTCAAGGGACATCATCAAGAGCTGCTTTAAGAACTAGGGAAATAAGATGAGGTTTTGGTACCAGAAGTACTTCCAGAGGAACAGAATTTTAAGGGTGGATTTTCGTAATTGGTTTTGGGGTTTCTAGAATTGGCTCTTTAATCTGATTAGAGCTAAAAATGCTAAAGACTCTCTACTTCTAATAGTACAGACAGCACTGATAGTCCATGGCTGAGTTGTTTATAGAGATATGCAAAATAATATGCATGTGACACTCCTAATTCACCACTTATAAGAAGCAATGCACTTGGTGATTCCGTACATGATACTTTAGGACGTTTGTGGAAAATCACGAAACATAATGACATTCGTTGGTTGCTAATAATATTGCTGGACAAAGTAATGAAAGAAAAGGATGAGCTCAGGGATTTGAATTCTCAGCTCCAGGTATACATAAATAGTCTAGAAACTTCTAAGTGTTCCCTGAAGGAGAATCTTCTCCCCAGTAGCCTTTGGGTTGAAATTACTGAAAACCAAACGCAAGCCCTGATCATGCAACTAGCTTACCTACAAAGAAAGGTGCACTCAGCCTCACAGGGTGTTTACTGTTAAAGTGAGGGCATTTATTGGGAAAGAATGGGAATAATTGGATTCCAAGGTGGCAGGGTCCAAGTGGCAAAACTCAACTGCCAAAGGCAAGGTGGACATAGCTACCATAATGAACAAATAGCAGAGGCAATCCAACAATCAGAATAATCTGACTCATGTAGACATTTGGCTTTGGCTGATTAATCTTCATGTTCCTAGAAGTGAAATAGATGGGAAGCTTACTACATTCTTACTTGATCTGTATAAGCAGAAAACTTCCAGGTCAAGTAAACAAAAGCGTAACTCAAATATTAAAAACAGATAATCATGGCCGCTCAATTTCCAGACTTGAGCCAGTTTATAGACCCAGAAACCCTTGAATAAAGGGTACACTACCCTTCATTTGGGTATTCTACCAAATATACTGTTTATGCCTCCGACCTTTTACTAGGGTAACTGTGCATTGGGGAAAGAGAAATAATTACAACTTTCAGGGAACTACTGACATCTGGCTCTGAACTGACATTGATTCCAGGAGACCCCAAATATGGTGGCCCTCCAGTCAGAGTAGCAGCTTATAGAGGGCAGGTGATCAGTGGAGTTTTAGCTCAGGTTTGATTTACAGTGGGTCCAGTGAGTCCCCAAACCATCCTGTGGTCACTTCCCCAGTTCCAGAACGCATAGTTGGAATAGACATACTTAGCATACTGAGCAGAATTTCCACATTGGTTGCCTTACCTGTGGAGTGAGGGATATTATGATGGGAAAGGCCGAGTGGAAGCCATTAGAGCTGCGTCTACCTGGGAAAATAGTAAATCAAAAATATCACATCTGTGGAGGGATTTCAGAGATTAGTGCCACCATGAAGGACTTGAAAGATGCAGAGGTGGTGGTTCCCCGCCCATTCTTATTCAACTCTCTGCCCTGTGTAGAAGACAGATGGATCTTGGGGAATACAGCAGATTACTGTAAGCTTAATCAAGTGGTGACTCCAATTGCAGCTGCTGTACCAGATGTGGTTTCATTGCTTGAGCAAATGAACACATCCCTTGGTACCTGGTATATAGCTACTGATCTGGGAAATGCATTTTTCTGCATACCTGTCCATAAGGGCCAGCAAAACACCTTCACTATCCTGCCTCAGGTGTATATCAAGTCTCCAGCTCTATGTCATAATTTAGTTTACAGAGATCTTGATTGCCTTTCCCTTCCACAAGATATCACACTGCACTGGTCCATTACATTGATGACATTAAGCTGATTGTACCTACTGAGTAAGAAGTAGTAACCACTCTGGACTTACTGGTAAGACATTTGTGTGTCAGAGGGTAGGATATGAATCCAACTAAAATTCAGGGGCCTTCTACCTCAGTGAAATTTCTAGGGGTCCAGTAGTGTGGGGCCTGTCGAGATATCCCTTCTAAGGTGAAGGACAAGTTCTTGCATCTGGCCCCTTCTATAAACAGGAAACAATGCCTAGTGGGCCTATTTGGATTTTGGAAGGAACATGTTCCTCACTTGGGTGTGTTGCTTTGACCCATTTACTGAGTGATTAGAAAAGCGCAGGGGCTGCAACAGATCCTGGCTATTACGCAAGCTGCATTGCCACTTGGGCCATATGATCCAGCTGATTCAATGGTACTTAAGATGTCAGTGGCTGATAGGGATGCTGTTTGGAGCCTTTGGCAGGACCCCATCGGTGAATCACAGTGGAGGCCTTTAGGATTTTGAAGCAAGGCCCTGCTATCATCCACAGATAACTATCCTCCTTTTGAAAGATAGCTCTTGGCCTGCTACTGGACCTTAGTAGAAACTAAATGCTTGATCATGGGCCACCAAGTTACCATGTGACCTGAACTGCCTATCATGAATGGGGTGTTATCTAACCCACCAAGCCATAAAGTTGGGTGTGTACAGCAGCACTCCATCATCAAATGGAAGTGGGGTATTGATCAGCCTGAGCAGGTCCTAAAGGCAAAGGAGATTCCATGAGGAAGGGACCCAAATGCCTATGTTTCCTGCTGCTACACTCTCTCTCTTCTCTCTCCCAGCCTGCACCTTTGGCCTCATGGGAATGACCCTATGATCAGTTGACAGAGGAAGAGAAGACTAGGGCCTAGTTTTCAGATGGTTCTTCATATATGCAAGTACCACCTGAAAGTGGACAGCTACAGCACTGCAGCCCCTTTCTAGAACATCCCTGAAGGAAGGTAGTGAAGGGAAATCCTCCTGTGAACAGAATTTCAGGCAGTGTACCTCATTGTGCACTTTGCTTGGAAGGAGAAATGGCCAGATGTGTGATGACATGCTGATTCATGGGCTATAGCCAATAGTTTGAATGGTCAAGAACTTGGAAGGAACATGACTAGAAAACTGGTGATAAAGGAATTTGGGGAAGAGGTTTGTGGATGGACCTCTCTGAATGAGCAAAAGATGTGATGATATTTGTGTGCCATATGAATGCTCACCAAAGGATGACCACCTCAGCAGAGGAGAATTTTAATAATCAAGTGAATAGAATGGCCTGTTCTGTGGATACCAGTAGGCCTCTTTCCGTAGCCACCCCTATCATTGCCCAATGGGCTCATAAGCAAAATGGCCATGGTGGCAGGGATAGTGTTTATGCATGGACTCAGCAACATGGACCCCCACTTACCAAGGCCAACCTGGCTACAGCCACTCCTGAGTGTCCATTCTGCCAGTAAGAGACCAACATTGAGCTCCTAATATGGCACCATTCCCCAGGGTGATCAGTTATCTGGTGGCAGGTTGATTACAATGGACTGCTTCCATCACGGAAGGGGCAGTCATATGTCTTTACTGGAATAGACACTTACTCTAGATATGGATTTGTCTTCATTCATGCAAGGCTTCTGCCAAAACTCCAACCATGGACTTACCGAATGCCTTATTCACCATCATGTTATTACACACAGCATTTGCTTCTGACCAAGGAACTCACTTCACAGCCAAACAAGTGTGGCTGTGGGCGCATGCTCATAGAATTCATTGGTTTTACCTTGTTTCCCATCATCCTGAAGCAGCTGCCTTGATAGAATGGCAGAATCACCTTCTGAAGTCACAATTACAGTGCTAGCTAGGTGACAGTAGTTTGCAAGACTGGAACAAGGTTCTTTAGAAGGCCGTATATGCTGTGAATCTGCATCCAATATATTATACTGTTTCTCCCATGGCCAGGACTCATGAGTTGAGCAACAATGGGTGAAAATGGGAGTGGCACCACTCACCATTGCTCCTAGTGACCCACTAGCAAAATGTTTGTTTTCTGTTCCAATGACATGTTCTGCTGGCCTAGAGGCATTAGTTCCAGAGGGAGGAATACTTTTACCAGCCGACACAACGATTTCACTGAATTGAAAGTTTAAAACTGCCACCTGGCCAACTTGGACTCCACATAGGCTAAGAAAGGAGTTATGATGTTGGATGAGGTGACTGATCTGCACTACCAAGGGTGAAATTGTACTATTACTCCACAATGGAGGTAAGGAAGAGTTTGTCTGAAATACAGGAAGTCCCTTAGTTTTACCATGCCTTATGATTAAGGTCAATGGGAAACTATTATACAATAACTGAATCCAGGCAGGACTACGAATGGCCCAGACCCTTTAGGAATGAAGGCTTGTGTCACCCCACCAGGTAGAGAACCACAACAAGCTGAGGTTCTTGCTGAAGTTGAAGGCAAACGGAATACAGCATATACAATAGAATAAAGTAGTTATAAAAACTGGCTATACCCACATGACCAGTTAACAGAACTGAGGACTGTAATTGTCATGACTGTTTCCTCCCTATTTTGTTAAGAATACCTTCATGCATAGATACATACATCTTACACAGATATTTGTTTTCTTTCCTTTCATTTAGCATTAACATAAAATTTATTGACTTTTAGTATTTAATTAAGTATTGTTAATTTTACATCACAGTATTCAAGTTATGGGATATCAGGAGAAGAGTAAACATCACTAAAGAAGTTCACTTTCTCTTCTGGGGATGGGATTTGTGTGTTTTTGGTTGTACACAGGATAGTTGTATCATGGTAGGTGGAATTATGACATTTTTATTGTCTTTATTTGGAGATGAATTATGGTTTAAGGAGATGTGTATGGGTGATAGCTTAACAAGGGGTGGACTTGTGATGGTTAATTTTAGGTGTCAACTTGACTGGATTGAGGGATGCCTAGATGGCTAGGGAAACATTATGTCTGGATGTGTCTGTGAGGGTGTTTTCAGAGGAGACTGATGCAAGAATCAATGGACTGAGAGAGGAAGACCTGTCCTCAATGTGCGCAGGTACCATCCAGGTAGCTAGGGGCTGGCTGGGACAAAGGGGGAAGATGAGGGACCCTTGTTCTCTGCTCTCTGTCTGCTTTCCAGATCTGGATGCCTGTTCTTCTCCTCCCCTTGGACATCAGACTCCAGGTTCTTTGGCTTTTGGACCCTGGGACTTGCACCAGGGTCCTCCCAGGATTGTCAGGGTTTTGTTCTCAAACTGGGGACTGCATCATCTGAAGCTTCCAGACTAAGCCATGCTACTGGCTTTGCTGATGGCTCCGGCCTGCATGTGGGACTTCATCTCTGTGGCAGTGTGAGCCAATTTTCCCTAATAAATTCCCTTCCATATATCCTGTTGCTTCTGTCTCTCTGGAGAACCCTTACTGATTCAGGTGAATTCCCAGAAGTGGGATTATTGAATCAAAGGGCATACATTATTTTTTCCATAAGGCATATTGCTTACTTTCCAGAATTTTTATCAACTTAAATTATCCCAGTGAAGTAATTTTGTTAAATCCTTTTGGGGAGAGGGGAAGAACAACAAATAATAGGTAAATAAATTACATATTATTATAATTCATGGCCAATATATTAATATGATGAAAACCTTCTTTTAAGGCAGATTTTTTTAGTTAATCTTTTTCCTCCTCCTCACTCCCCTTCTCCTTGGCTTAGGATCAGCTGAGATTCACCTTGCGTTGAATCATTTTAATAATTGCTCTGGCTTTTTCTTTTCCTGCCCTTGGCACAATTCCAATGGATATCACTAGGGTGTGCTCCAAGAACTAGGGAAATGAGCCAAGGCTCAAAGCCTAAAGTGCCAAGAGGAAGAATGGTTGAGGAAGAGACTGGCTAGTTCAATATATGTTGCCACCCAGTTCAGAAAATGAAGTGCACCCCAAATCTAGGAGACTAGGTTCAACTCTGATTTAGCAAATGAATATTTTCTAGTTTTTAAAATTGATACTGTGAAAGTTGATTGTACAAAATGGAGTCAAGTCTTGTCATTACCAACTAAAATGCAGTCAAGAGGTCATAGGAAAGGGAACTTCCCATACACCTGTTTCACAAACTATTTTTGCAATTCAACAAAAAACCCACAGAGACCTACCTGTGGCTTTAAGATTATGTCTTACCTGGTAACTGCTGCCACTTCATCAATCAGAACTTGCCAGCTCCTGCCATTCACTGCCAGCACCAGTGAACTTTCTTTCAAAACAATGTACTTGCCTCATTTTCCCAATAAAACCTCAGCCTTTCCCTTTGTTGTTTGGACACACTCAGGTGCTGCCCAGGTCTGGGTGTCCTGAATTGCAATTCCTGCATATTCCCAAGTAAACTCTTTCTTAGAGATTGACCTTTATATATTATTTCAAATGAACAATATTGAAAAAAACAGAATGGAGACTTATAGAAAGATAGCAAATAAGACTGCTCAGATGAATAGAACCTTCATCTTTCCAATCATACTGCCATCAAGAGTGAAAAACTTATTTTGCTGGCTGTATACTTAGTGTTTTAGTAAGGGAAAAGGGAAGAAGAAAGGTAAAGTGTGATCACTGACACTGACAGAGGTTATACCTGCCTACCCCTGCTAATTCTTCAAACCTAGCTTAAAAGTAACATCTTCTGGTAGCCCTTTCTTGACCCTTAGTTTTGTTTATAGCTTCTTACCCTCCAGAGCAACATCTGCTTACTGGTGGTGCTCTTCTCCTTCTCTGTTCCTCTTCTTCTCTCTCTTCCTCCTCCTCCTCCTTTTTCACACACATGATATCTGTAATTACTTGTTCACTGCTGTTTTTTCATTACACTCTAAACTCCAACATGACAGGTACCATGTCTGCCTTGTTCACTGCCTGATTCCCGGCAGCAAACACAGTGCCTGACACAAAGTAGACACTTCTTACATAACTACATTAAATTGGATTGATGGTCACCTAACTATGGCTTTATGAGCCATAAAGGAGAAAAAGAAAATGAAAACAGTGTTCCAAGTTAATACTGTTGGCTCCATCACTTGCAACTAGAATTTGCAAAACATTACATAAGTGCTGAGAGGATGTCCAACAATTATATGATTGGGATTAAAAGTCTTTGGATGAGGTAAATGGTGAGTGATAAAGTTTTGAAGGGCTGGGCATGGTGGCTCACCCCTGTAATCCCAGCATTTTGGGAGGCCAAGGAGGGAGGATTGATTGAGGCCAGGATTTGGAGACCAGCCTAGGCAACATAGCAAGACCCTGTCTCTATGAAAAATAAATAAATTCGCCAGGTTTGGTGGTACACATCTATGGTCCCAGCTACTTCGGAGGCTGATGTTGGAGGATGGCTTGAGCCTGGGACGTCAAGGCTTCAGTGAGCTGTGATTGTGTCACTGCACTCCAACCTGGATGACCAAGCAAGACCTTGTCTCAAATAAAAAAAAAAAAAGAAAATTTTGAGAAGACAATTATTTCGTTTGCTACCAAAACAGTGGGCTAAAATTTTTAAAAAGGAAGGTTGTATTCAATACATTGAGGAAACACTTACTATATGCCAAATACTGTGTATGCAACTGTGAATAAGACATGGTCCTTGTCTTAAGGAGTTGAATCCCTTGTGTTAGGGAAGCAGGAGCCTAGGAGAGCCAGAGTGGCACCACTTGAAAAATCAATTCCATCTTGAGACTAACAAGGCACATTCCTTTTTGGTCACAACCCATAATCAACACGTTTATAGTTGAGGAAACAGCCTAAAGATACCTATAAGGACGCACTCCTACAAAAGCGGAAAGCCCAGATGTCCCAATACCCATAACAATATATATTTTCAAGATAATTACAGTTAAGCTTGATGTATTCACACACTAGAATATCAAGGATAGTTATCTTTAAATCAATAGAATAATAAATTTTGTCATGCTGTCTGCTCACCTGCACGTAGACACAGCTTAGCTTTTGACATAGACAAGACCTCTATATAAGGAAAGCTTAAAGCAAAGGCAAGGCATGCCTCCTCTTGCTCTCTGGGGATGCCCTACTTTGTAATGGAGTAGCTTTTAATAAACTCTCCTCTCACTGCACTCTGCTACTAGCCTTGAATTCCTGCTTGCATGAGATCTCAGAACCCTCTCTTGAGCTCTTTTTCGGCAACTTGGAAAAGGCATTGTGAATAGATACTTATAGTACAAATTAGTGAGTGACTGCTACAGCAAAGAGGTGGAATTATGAACACTTGAAAAAAAAAAGATGATTAATCTGAGGTCTCAAAGCATGGGTAGTTGAGGAAAGCTGGGCGGGACTTTTTCTTGCATTGAGAATGACATTTAAGACACAAATCTAGCCTGGTGTGCCCAACTAGGCTAACGGTGAAAACTCAAAAGCTTAAGCAAGAAAGAGATCAGATGTGCTTGTTTGTTTCAAGATAACTAGATCTTTGTGTGGGGAGAAAAATCAAAGTCACGCGTTCCTAAATTCCTCACATATATTTTCTGGGCTTGGATTCAGACTCTGCTAGTCACTAGCTGTGACCACTTCCCTGTGCATGAGTTTTCTTGTCTGTAAAATGGGGCTAAAAAAAAATAGTATCTTAGCCGGGTGTGGTGGCTCACTCCTGTAATCCTGGCACCTTGGGAGGCCGAGGCGGGCAGATTGCCTCAGCTCAGGAGTTGGAGACCAGCCTGGCCAACACAGTGAAACCCTGTCTCTACTGAAATACAAAAATTAGCCGGGCGTAGCAGCCTGCGCCTGTAGTCCCAGCTACTCAGGAGGCTGAGGCAGGAGAATTGCTTGATTCTGGGAGGCGGAGGTTGCAGTGAGCCGAGATCAGGCCACTGCACTCCAGCCTGGGTGACAGAGCAAGACTCCGTCTGCAAAAAAAAAAAAAAAAAAAAAAGGTATCTCCCTAAAAGTGTTGTCAGGAAGCCAAAACGAGCTAATATATGAAAAGTATTTAGAATGCCACCTGTACTATATGTGTTAGCTCTTGTACGAAAGTATTTCTCATGTACCTACTTGATAGCATTATGACTTTCTGCCAGTAAGCAGCTGATTTTTGTCTCACGTTTCGTTGTCTTTGCTTCAGGTCTCAATGACAGATTTCTGTTTTTGAATAAATGAACCATGGCAAGATTCAAAAATATTTAAGCAATGCTTGTATAACATTTAATTCAGTTCAGAAGATACAGGCATTCAGAGTGTGCTCTGCGGTAGGTATTACAAGTGCTCTTTTTGCCCCAAATTCAGAAGTGGATCTTGAACTGCCTAAAGGATTGAGATCTCACATTGTAAGAATAACTTTGTGAAGATATAAACATATGAAGAAAGTTGTTTTCCAGAGATTAAAAAATTATCTACTTACTAAGAAAAATTCCTTTTATGATAATCTTGAGTACAGAGTAAGCAGGTACAACCATCCTGGTGATAATTGTATTCCCATCTGTAAGAGTCAGTGGCCGGGCGCGGTGGCTCATGCCTGTAATCCTAGCACTTTGGGAGGCTCAGGCGGGAGGATCACTTGAGGTCAGGAGTTTGAGACCAGCCTCGCCAACATGGTGAAACACCGTCTCTACTAAAAATACAAAAATTAGCCAGCGTTGTGGCACGTGCCTCTAGTCCCAGCTACCTGGCAGGCTGAGGCTCGAGAATCACTTGAAGTTAGGAGGCGGAGGTTGCAGTGAGCTGAGATTGTGCCACTGCACTCCAGCTTGGGCCACAGAGCAAGACTCTGTCACAAAAATAAAATAAAATTTAAAAATAATAAAAGAGTCAGCTGCTCCTCTATTATTTTAACAAAACAGGAACTCACAGATACCGATAAACAGTGTATTGAAGAATTCTCTTCAGGAAATGATTTCCCATACATTGAACTGATTCTCTTTTCTTGAGTCCTTTTAAATTTGATGTATGGCTCAGACAGCCAAACTTACTGATAACAGTGAGGAATATTGTAGGGGAAAGAATAAAAGTCTTGGAAAGCAAGGCAGTTACTGATAATTGTGCATACTGGGGAACCACAAGATTTGGATACCAGGACTTTGACTTTTGGTTTCATCATTACGATTTAATCACAGCTGTGATTTAGTCAAGCCACTTGACCTCTTTAATTTTCATTTTCCTCATTTTAAAAACCAAAGTTGTTTTGAGGGTCAAATGAATGCCTGTGCGGGTGTTTTTACCAAATAATTATTTTATTAGCAGATAAAACATAATATTGAGGGTGAAAAGTTATGAGAGGTGCCATATTTTTTTAAACCCTGCCAAGTATCTGATGCACAATTGCAAGGGATGTTAGATTTCATGAAGAAATTGCCTTCTCCCCACAGAGGCAGAGTGACTTGTAACATCTGTAAAAGGTCACAAGCTGGTTAGCGGTAGCCAGAATCTAGGTCTCCTAACTGTAGTTGCCTAGTCTTGCTTTTATATACCGGTGTCATTCATCATTTATTAAATACATGTTATGGAGGATAAATTAAGTGCAGAGCATTGTGTTAGGTGCTATGGGTGATCTTATCAGACACAGATCCTTCCCTTAGGGAATCTAGAGATTAGTAGGGATAAGACTCAGTTATAAGTGTACAGTCTGAATGTACACTTACGGATAAAGTATGAATAAGGCCGGGAATGGTGGCGCACGCCTGTAGTCCCAGCACTTTGGGAGGCCGGGGCGGGCGGATCACTTGAGGCCAGGAGTTTGAGAACAGCCTGGCCAACATGGCGAAATCCTGTCTCTACTAAAAGTACAAAAATTAGCTGGGCGTGCTGGCCCACACCTTTAATCCCAGCTACTCTGGAGGCTGAGGCAGGACAGTCGCTTGAACCAGGGAGACGGAGGTTACAGTGAGCTGAGATCACACCATTGCACTCCAGCCTGGGTGACAAGAGCTAAATTCCGTCTCAAAACAAACAGTTATGTGACTTGGTGAAGGTCAATGGCGATTTGGTGGAAGAGGTGACAATGCAGCCACGCTTCAAAAGGCAGAAGGGATTTGCACCTATTATCATAGGGGTTAAAGAAGGCAGTCCAGAGTTAAGAAACAGGATGAGCAAAGACACTGAGGTCTCAAGTTTCAATAAATTTTAGGTAAGTTTCATCGTAGTATAATAAGGGCTGTCTCACTCCGAGACTCTTGCCCACTTTTATTGCTCCCTCAGACTGCTTGTCCTGACTGTATAACCTCCCGCTGGGCGCCTCACCAGACTCCTCCAGGCCGAGGGAAGGACCGCCTCTTGTTTCCATGGCTCCCTCTCTAACCACCCCCTTCTCAGGATACCTATGACAGGACTATTTGACTTTTTTGCCTCCGAGCCCCCACCCCCACGTTTCTGGTCTTGAGAGAACAGGGGCTGGGCGCATCAGTGTATCTCTAACTTGAGCACCTGGAGTGTCCTTTCCTTTTAAGGCAAACGCCTACTCATTCTTCCAGCTTCAGCTGGAATGTCAGGTTCCCCACGCACTCACTGCCTTCCCTTCCGCCCTCTCCACATACACAGGACAGGGAAGCTGTGTCTGATTCCTCTTTCGGACTCCAGGGACTGACACATCACAAGCGCACAATAAGTGCTAGCGGAATGAATGGAAACGTTCCGACCTAAGGCAGCGGATCACTCCAGGCTTCTCCAAGCGAGCACACCTCTGTCCAGGGAGGGCGCAGGAGATGGAGCTGCTGCGGTGAACCGACCCGGACCCCGGCCCCGGCCCCGGGGCGCATCCCAGGCGACTCCTAGCCCCACCCCAGCAGGAGCCCGCCCGCGCCCATCCCCACGCCCCCACCCACACCACGCAACATCGCCCTAGCGCCTTTCGGGGCGTCGCCGCGCAGGCTACGCTGCCTGCGATTGGCCAAACGCGGCATAGCGCCATCTCGGCCTACCGCGCGGTGCGCGCCCTCATTGGCAGGCGGCTGCGAGAGCAGGGTGGGGGGCGGGGCCAGCACGCGGAGTGCGCGGGACGGGCGGACTCGCGCCTGAGGCCCGCCCCTTGGTCCCTCGCCTGGGGCGAGCCAGCCCGGGCGGCTGAGGCGCGTGGAGCCGGGAGGCGAGCGGGGGCGCGCGACGATCACTCTGGTTCCTGCGGCTGCGCCGCGCTGGGAAAAGCCGCCGCCCGTGAGGGATGCTGATGAGGAGGCCGTCGGGAGCCGTCGCCGCCGTCTGAGGGAGGTCCCCTGGAAACCGCCTTTCGTCGGTGGGGAAGCGAAGTCGCAGTTGGCGGGTTTGGGGGCCTGCGAAGTGGGAAGCCTCTAAGTCGCGAGGTTGGAGCTGCACTGCCCTGGAGCCGCACTCTTGAGTCCGAGGCCATCTTTTGTTGGAGAAGGCGGCGGCGCAGGCGTTTTTCCGAGGTTGGGCTGTGCAGCGTCACAGTCCGCGGAAAAAGAAGCCTCTGAGCCCGCGCCGGCCCGCAGCCCCTGTGCCTTCCGGTCGCTGCTAGCCGTCGCTGTAGCCGGAGGCGAGACCGCGTTTCCCCCAGTGCAGAGGTGTTTCTGTGACCCTCCCTTCACTCCCATTCCCTTCCGAAAGGGCACCTGCTGTTGGTGGGAAAAGAAATTATAGCACGAAGAACCAGTATCAGAAGAGTATCTATCCATCACCCGCAGCAACCGCCCAGGGAACACCATCAAAAAAGAAAAAAGGGAATATCTGGATTGCCTGGGCGAGGAGGAGCGAGTCTGCTCGGGAGCTGTTCCAGCAGGCGATTTTTAAATACTGCTTTCTACGTCCTGTACAACTTGGCTTAACATACTTTTACACTAACTTTATATGATTTTTAAAAACTGGTCTGATCGGACTTCTCGTCTTGGGACGCTGTTTAGTGGAGTCTGGCCGGCTCTTCGTGCTCCTCTTGGTACGGCATTTTGGGGAGAACCTTAAACCCTCCCGAGCAGAGAATCTCCGCCTTGACCGGTGCCACCAAAGAAGCCGTGGAACCATGTGGACTTTTCTGGGCATTGCCACTTTCACCTATTTTTATAAGAAGTGCGGGGACTTCATCACTTTGGCCAACAGGGAGGTCCTGTTGTGCGTGCTGGTGTTCCTCTCGCTGGGCCTGGTGCTCTCCTACCGCTGTCGCCACCGAAACGGGGGTCTCCTCGGGCGCCAGCAGAGCGGCTCCCAGTTCGCCCTCTTCTCGGATATTCTCTCAGCTCTGCCTTTCATTGGCTTCTTCTGGGCCAAGTCCCCCGCTGAATCAGAAAATAAGGAGCAGCTCGAGGCCAGGAGGGTAGGTTGATTTCAAAGCGGGCAGATGAATGTCTTACGTAGAAGTAGGATTGAGTTCGCTCAAATGTAAGTTTTATTTAAAGGGCAAAAGGCGGTAGGTTAGTGCTTGTATAAATTCTCATGTATTTTTTAGTTTAAACTCTTTGCTGTGCCTTGGTTACATCTTTGACCTTCTTAAGAATGAATGAAAACATTCGTTTCATTTAGCATTGGTTGAGCCTCAGATGGAGGTTGGATATTGATTTGATTATGAAAGATGGAATGAAACATTAGAATTTCACTTTGAAGGAGGAGAACAACCACTTTCCATGATGGAAAAGTTTTTAAAAATTCTTGGGTAAGGATTGGATTTGTGCCTGAGGGAGAAAGAAACGTGCTGCGGGTAAGGCCAGTACTCGTAAGAAGTGACAGCTGACTGGGGAAAGTGACAGAACAGTTTGAAAAGCAGGCAGAAGGAAAATGCTCAACATTTTGAGGCATTGGGTCCAAATTCCTCCTCCCCCGAATATTGGAGCATTGAGTAAATGCTTGCAGTAATGTCCTAACGCAAAGGCCAGCTGTTCAAATACAGGTGTAGTTGGGATTCCTGCAAAGGGAGCAGCGGCGGCCACGGGGAGGAGATGAGGGGAGAGTAGTTTGGGCCAGATCATTTAGGGCATGTTGGCAATGAGTGTTTGGACTTTTTCCCAGGAGTTCTTCCAAGAGCACTGGAGGATTTTAAGCATCGGAGTAACATTATTTGATGTTTACTTTTTTTAAAAAAATTTTTTATTTTTTGAGACAAAGTCTCGCTCTGTCGCCGAAGCTGGAATGCAGTGGCATGATCTCGGCTCACTGCAACCTCCGCCTCCCTGGTTCAGGCGATTCTTGTGCCTCAGCCTCGCAGGTAGCTGGGATTACAGGTGCATGCCACCACTCCCGGCTAGTTTTTTTTTTTTTTTTTTTTTTTTGTATTTTTTTGTATTTTTGTGGAGACAGGGTTTCACCATGTTGGCCAGGCTGGTTTCGAACTCCTGACCTTAAGTGATCCGCCCACCTCAGCCTCCCAAAGTGCTGAGATTACAGATGTGAGCCACCGCGCCCGGCCTGACTTTTACTTTCCAAAAAGAACATTGCCGTTACCGTTACCGTATGGTGAATGGGTTGTAGGGGTACAAGAATGGAAGCAGGACTATCAGGCAAGAGACTATAGCAGTAAACCCACACTTGCTTTTTAAATTTTTGCGCCACCATTTCTGAATGTGAGATCTTTGGCAAATTGCTTAATTTCTGTGAGAATCTGTTACCTCTTCCATTAGCTGGGAATGGCACCACCCTTGCTGGTAGTTAATACCTAGTCTATAACCGCCTAATAATAGTAGCTGTTAATATTAGTATAGAGATAATATACATCTCTTAGGATGAGCCTTCTGAGTAGCGCTGAGTTCAGTGACATGGTGAATGGGTTTGAGGAATGGGAAAGGAGGGAGAGGGAATCCTTAATGTTCAATTTGAACTCTTTCGTATTGTGGTCTGAGATCATTTCCCTTAAGGTCACTGAGCTGTAGTTCAGGTGGCTGGAATGCTGTTCCTGTTTTCATGCTGTGTAGAGAAATTTTGGAGTAGGAAAATTGGGTTATCAGCAATCAATACTGGTTCCATTTTGTGAATGCCCCAGGCTTTGTCTTTATTTTTTTTGAACCAGGGAGTTGTTAGATTGTGATCTATTGAGTACTAAGTTCCCATTAGTGCTTACTCTACTGATGAGGCTCTGCAAGGCCTGTTTTCCTCCAGAGCTCTCCTTTCAGGGTGTCTGTGTGTGTGTGTGCGTGTGTGTGTGTGTGTGTGTGTGTATAAAACAGGAAAAACTTATGAAGAAACACATTTTTGGTTAAGATGACAAAAGGGGCTTGTCTTGTCCTCTATAGTAATTTAAATATAGTCAGTTCTGGCCATTAAGACATACTAATGGGAAGAGTAGAATATTGACATCTTTCTGTAGTAAAGGACAGAAAAGTATTTTTCTAAGAGAAATTATGTAATAAAAGGAATAGACATAATTCCCAGTCCATTATAGAGGTAAAAGAATGTTGGGTGGATATTAGAATCACAGAGTAAAGCTCTAAAGGATTTTAGGCTTCGTCTTCTTCCTTTTTGCTTGGTAAGTTTTTAAAAACCCCTTCAAATGGCATTTAGTCTTACCTTAATCATTAAGGTCAGAGAACTCAAGGAAGGTGGTTCCTTGCAATTCTGTATCTGAAATGTATTCAAATGTGTGAATCTACCTACCAAGAAGAAATACTACAAAATTGAATTGTTCATTTTAAAAAGCCAGTGTGCACTATTATTCTCAGTGGTCATAAATCTCTCCAAACAAGACTTTGCATCTTTTTATAATCAAAGTTAAAGTTTTGCTGTCAGTTCAGCCAGTGATAGGTTTAATGTTTTTCCTTGTTCCTTTGTTGGGGACCAACTGTTTGACTAGGATCTCTTAGAGTATCAGCATGGGGAAAAAGGAGGGATAAATTAAATATGTGCTTATATGTTAAGGACCAAAATTGTAAACAAGTCAAATCCTAAGGGTCAGTATGAGTTATTTGTTCTCTTGTAATTTTATTTAGATAATCTTCAATTAATAGATCGGTAGGCAAGATTTGACAATCGTTTAGTCATATAAAAGTGATATTAAATTGAGATAGATTTTTCCAATGAAAATCCAGAAAGAGAAAATAAAGATGAATAATGAAAATATCTAAGGCCAGGCACGGTGGCTGACACCTGTAATCTCAGCACTTTGGGAGGCTGAGGCAGGCGGATCACCCGAGGTTGGGAGTTCAAGACCAGCCTGACCAACATGGAGAAACCCCGTCTCTACTAAAAATACAAAATTAGCTGGGCGTGGTTGCACATGCCTATAATCCCAGCTACTCGGGAGGCTGAAGCAGGAGAATTGCTTGAATCCGGGAGGCAGAGGTTGCGGTGAGCCGAGATTGCACCATTGCACTCCACCTGGGCAAGTAGAGTGAAACTTAGTCTTAAACAAACAAACAAAAAACAAACAAACAAAAAGAAGTTATCTAAAAGGTGCTGAATAGTTTGTAAGATGAAGTCAAATCAGAAGTTGTAAGTGATTTGCATCTCGTTGATTCCCAGGATATATTTGAAGAATTTAGTTATTAATGATACAGTTTGCCCTATAAGAAGTCTTTGAAGTCCCTTATGAGCATTTATTATATTCGGCCCAGTGTGGATTTCTAAATATGTCTGTATAACATTTTCCAAATATCATGTTTGGAAAACAATAAATATTTAATTTTATTGGGGTAATATGACACACTTTTATTTAACGAATATTTTGATATCATTGATTATTATATATTATCTAGATTTTAAAATGTAACAATTTGTTTGGTTTGATAATGTTTAGTATCTAGCTTTAGCCCAGGATCCGAAAGTCCAGTGTGTCTACATAGTAGTAGCAGATTTGAATCTAACAGATTTGGATACATAGTTTACCTTTTTTTTTTTTTCAAACAGCGCAGAAAAGGAACCAATATTTCAGAAACAAGCTTAATAGGAGCAGCTGCCTCTACATCAACATCTTCTCAAAATGACCCAGAAGTTATCATCGTGGGAGCTGGCGTGCTTGGCTCTGCTTTGGCAGCAGTGCTTTCCAGAGATGGAAGAAAGGTGACAGTAATCGAGAGAGACTTAAAAGAGCCTGACAGAATAGTTGGAGAATTCCTGCAGCCAGGTGGTTATCATGTTCTCAAAGACCTTGGTCTTGGAGGTAGGTTCATATTGATTTTTAGGAGAGTTACGTGGTATAAACAAGCACTCTTCATTTAGACCATCCTATGACCAGTAAGAAGGTACTCCATTTTATTTTCATTTATAACATTTTCTATACTTATTTACCAACAAATTTGCATGAAAATGAGAGCAAAGGATAAAATAAGTATTTAATAGTATGATTACATGTGAATTAGACTTAATGAGATATAATAACATGGCCAAAAGACTGTAATGGTCAAAATTAAGGACTGATAAATCCTAGAATGAGGGCATTAAATTTTGTGAAAGGTGAAGGGAACTGTCATTTGTAGAGAATGTATTGTATACTTGTTACAGTGTTATTACGTAGAATCTTATTTAAACACCATTCATCCATTCAACCAGTGCTTTTTAAGCACTGGCTATTCATTTAGGAAAGATTTATTCATTGCCTACTTTGTGTGGGGATGGGGTGGTGGGGTAGGGTGGGGTAGGGTGGGGTGGGGAAGGTGGGAGAGAGACAAAGAAGCAAGCCCTCCCCTGTCTCCTTTTCCAAGGGCACTTACCATGAGAATCCACCCTCATGACCTGATCACCTCCTAGAGGCTCCATCTCCAAATATCATCACATTGGGGATTAGAGTTTTAGCTTAGGAATTTTGGGAGGACACAAACATCCAGTCAATACCATATTTAAACATTTTATGTCACTAATATATATCCTAGAGTCCACTTTTTCACTTGACATAAACGTATTTCCAATACTGTTAACCATTCTTTGTCATTATCATTTTAAGCCCAAACATAGTAGTTTTTCAGTTGACTTCATAATATACTTCACTTTTCAAACTTAACTTTACCTACTTAACTTTAGGTTATTTTCAGTTATCCTTTTTTAGGTAACACTATAGTGAACCTATTCTTGCGTGTAACTTTAAAGATTATTAAATATATCTTTAGGATGAATTTCTTACATGGATTTCCAAGATTAAGATGATTACATCGAAGGATGCTAATGTCTTCATGGTTCTTGATAATTATTGTTATATTTTCTAAAATATAATATTAGTTTATAGTATCACCAGTAATATATGAATTTATCAGTTTTATCATAATCTCATCAGTGATTTTGATGGTGTCCTATTGTTTTAATTTTTACTTAGTTGTTTTTTTTATCATTTGAACATTTTTTCTGATTTGTTCACTGTTTCTGTATTGCTTTATATGAACCATCCACACGTTTTTGTCCATTACTATTGGCATCTTAATATTTTTCCAGTGGTTTTTAATGAGTAAATTTTATTATGTATACACATATTAATCTTTTGTTCTATTTCATATGTCTTTCCCAAAGTATTGTTTTAGCTTTTATTTTTAAAATTAATTTTTAAACTTTCTAATTTTCAGTTGGCACTTAGTTATATTTTCTATTGAAAGTTTTTTCTTTTTCAACTTCTTTTGCTGCTTCAGATTTAAGAAAGCAATTTTTACATGATTCTGATGAATTCAGTGTTTTGTTTGCTGCCATTTAAATTATTTGATGTACTAAAAAGTTCTTTGCAGTTTGTCCTGAGTCAATTTTGATGGATAGTATGTAATCATCAACAGTTGGGGGATAATTCTACCCTTTCCATTTGGTTTGGAAAATCTACTTTTTCATATATTCAGTCTTTATAGATAAATTGGGGTTTTTTTGAGTTTCCATACTGGTTTTATTTTCTTTTTCTTTTTCTTTTTTTTTGGTGATAAATCTACATATTCATACATTGAAAAAAAGTGTTAAGAAGGACTGAATGTGTTCCTATGTCATTATGGCAGAATAGGTTTACTCAGGAGAGGATTGTGATTTATTTCCTGTTGCATTTTCTTGCTGAAGTGAAGTGGAAGTACAGACCTGAAATAGTTATGTTGTTATCTTTAAATGATATTACAGATTTGCCAAGACTCTCATTGACCTCCAGAAGCCATCATCGTTTCTGAAATAGTTACATTAATTTTGTTTGGTTTTCCAGATTTGAAGGCAGAGACTCATTTTTGATGTGTGTATGTCCTCCTTGGTTCTTAGTTTAACTCTGAGTGTGTTAACAGAATTGATTGTTTTGAACTCGATTGTTTTGCAGATACAGTGGAAGGTCTTGATGCCCAGGCTATAAATGGTTACATGATTCATGATCAGGAAAGCAAATCAGAGGTTCAGATTCCTTTCCCCCTGTCAGAAAACAATCAAGTGCAGAGTGGAAGAGCTTTCCATCACGGAAGATTCATCATGAGTCTCCGGAAAGCAGCTATGGCAGAGCCCAAGTAAGACCACAGTTTCAAATATATAATTACTAAAGAATCAATACATTTAAATTTGACCTTTGTACAAATAAGATTTTATAAATTTTAATGAATTTTTGGGGCATAGTCTAGAACATCTGTATATTAAACTATCAGTTAGAAGAGTGTTAGATATTCAGTGCTTTTGTTGAGAATATCATATAGAGAATTTTCCTTTGACATAGAACTATGAAGAGTTCTCCTTTGACTAAATGAAAATTATATATTTTTATGTGATTGGAGTTTAGAGGATATATTTGTAACTAAGGCATAAGTCCATTTGTGCACATTTTGGAGTTGAGGTTTGTGGTTATGATACTTTCTATTAGAAGTCAGGATATAAAACTGCAAGGAGAAATCCCTGTTTCATTCTCACTAAAGACCCAGTCTGTTAGGACTGGCTTCTTCTCTTGATTATTAACTTATATTTACCAGTAACCTTTAAAACACTAATTGAAGAAGTTTTAAGCATGAGAACCCTCATGTGATTGACATAGACTAAAGTATTGACAAAGCAAGTGAAGAAGTAAGTGGACTTATTTTTTGGACTGAAAAGACTTGATATCCATGGAAGAAGAGTATGTTCACTGTATGAAAATGAAAAAATATGGCCCGGTGCTGTGGCTCATGCCTGTAATCCCAGCACTTTGGGAGGCTGAGGCGGGCAGATCACGAGGTCAGGAGTTCGAGACCAGCCTGGCCAATATGGTGAAACCCCGTCTCTACTAAAAATATGAAAAAATTAGCTGGGTGTGGTAGCACGCGCCTGCAGCCAGCTACGTGGGAGGCTGAGGCAGGAGAATTGCTTGAACCCAGGAGGCAGAGGTTGCAGTGAGCCAAGATTGCGCCACTGCACTCCAGCCTGGGTGACAGAGCGAGACTCTGTCTCAAGAAGAAAAAAAAAAAAAAAAAGAAAATGGAAAAATACTCCCAAATACAAAGATTATAAAAATTACCTGTGATCTTTCTGACTAGAAATAATTACCCTTGTTTTTTTTTTTTTGAGACAGAGTCTTGCTCTGTCACCCAGGCTGGAGTGCAGTGTCGTGATCTCTGCTCACTGCAACCTCTGCCTCCCGGGTTCAAGCGATTCTCCTGTCTCAGCCTCCCGAGTGGCTGGGATTACAGGTGCCCGCCACCACGCCTGGCTAATTTTTGTATTTTTAGTAGAGAGAGGGTTTCACCATGTTGGCCAGGATGGCCTTGAGCTTCTGACCTTGTGATCTGTCCACCTTGACCTCCCAAAGTGCTGGGATTAGAGGTGTGAGCAACCACGCCCGGCCAGAAATAATTACTCTTAACGGTTTGCAGGATGCATTCCAATTCTTGTTTTCCCCTCTGTGTATCGATGTATGAGGATATGTGAAGTTTCTCTGCCTATATTTTATTTTTTAACAAATTAAGATAAAAATCCAATGTTACTTTTTAAGATACTTTTAAAATCATTACATTAGTAATATGTATTAAATGTTGATAAATTAGAAAATAAAAACCACACATTGGACACATGTTTGCGCACACATGCATATCCAGTTTATATGGATAAACTGGAGATAAGTAATTTAATTTAAATTGCTGAAATGTGCTGCTTTAGAAATATATTTTTTTTTATTCTTTAGTGCAAAGTTTATTGAAGGTGTTGTGTTACAGTTATTAGAGGAAGATGATGCTGTGATGGGAGTTCAGTACAAGGATAAAGAGACTGGAGATATCAAGGTGAGAAATACCAAATGTCACCTCTTCTAAGAGATGTTGTTTTTCCTTCTTTTTCACTTACCGCTTTAAAAAAGTAGGCATGCCAGTTTACAGGTTGAGTATCTCTTTCTGAAATGCTAGGGATCAGAAGTGTTTGAGATTTTTTATTTTCTTCAGATGTTTGCATTGTATTTACCAATTGAGCATCTCTAATCCGAAAATCTGAAGTTTCAAATGATCCAATGAGTATTTTCTTTGTCATATTGCTGCTCAAAAAGTTTTGGATTTCAGATTTTTGGATTAGAGATACTCAGCCTGTGTTATTTTTCAAATGGACTGAGTTATTTCTAAGCCCTATACAATAGGATAGGTTTCAGATTGCAACACATTGTTCTTTAGAGGACCTCAGAAGGCTACACAAAAAGCTTTTTAAACAGAACTAATATGAATACTTTTGAAACTGAGTAATATACATCAGCAGAGAAGCAGAGGGGAACTAGTAGGGGAAAGAAGGCAAGATTCAACATAAAAGAAATGATTCAGATAAAATGAGCAATTTAACTCAGGCAACAGTGAGAGAATCTTTTTCAAAACAATTTGTCCTTTTATTTTATTTTATTTTATTTTATTTATTTATTTATTTATTTATTTATTTATTTGAGATGGAGTTTCACTCTTGTCGCCCAGGCTGGAGTGCAATGGCACAATCTCGGCTCACTGCAACCTCCGCCTCCCGGGTTCAAGTGATTCTTCTGCCTCAGCCTCCCGAGTAGCTGGGATTACAAGCACGTTTCACCGTACCTGGCTAATTTTGTATTTTTAGTAGAGACGGGGTTTCTCCATGTTGGTCAGGCTGGTCTCGAACTCCCAATCTCAGGTGATCCGCCCACCTCAGCCTCCCAGAGTGCTGGGATTACAGGCATGAGCCACCATGCCCGGCCAATTTATCCTTTTTTTAAAAAAAGTTTATTGTAGTAAAAAACACGTAATTCTGGACTGCTCCCCATAGGGTTACCACCTCTTAGAAATTGTACTGTAATGAAGGTGACTGAAATGTTTTCGGGTTACCACCTCTTAGAAATTGTACTCTAATGAAGGTGACTGGAATGTTTTCGGGTTACCACCTCTTAGAAATTATACTCTAATGAAGGTGACTGGAATGTTTTCGAGTTACCACCTCTTAGAAATTATACTCTGATGAAGGTGACTGGAATGTTTTTGGGTTACCACCTCTTAGAAATTGTACTCTAATGGTGGCGACTGGAATGTTTTCTCTGCTTATGTCATAGTATTACAAATACATGTAGTCATTTGTACAAAAATTCTTCTAAGCCCTTGCTGCTGACTAAAAGCACTATATGAAGTTAGAGAATTTTAGAATGAAAGAATCTGGCTAGTCCCTGGAATTTGTAATGAGATTCACGCTCTGTGTTACATGCCTGCCTTGTAGTTGTTTCCCCCATTGTCTTTCAAAGTGGAGAGTAATCCCAGATGGTTTGCATGGGAGGGCTGCAAAGGGAGATGATCCTCAGCGACTCAGAGGAAGTGTCTAAACACTGCTCATGCGTTATCTGAAGCCCACATAACAGTTTCTTCAATAGTATTACCTTCAGCTACCCTCTATAATGCTATCTGATAATATATTTAAATCTCTTCATGCACATTTTGTAAGAATGGCTTTTTTTACTGTGTGTTTCCGACTACTAAACTGAGCAGTCTTCATTTCTGTTATAGGAACTCCACGCTCCATTGACTGTTGTTGCAGATGGGCTTTTCTCCAAGTTCAGGAAAAGCCTGATCTCCAATAAAGTTTCTGTATCATCTCATTTTGTTGGCTTTCTTATGAAGGTACTGTAGGAGTGTATTATTGTAATTTCAGTAAAATAAACTTGAAATTTGAAAATTATTAAAACATTTTCTTTTTTTTTTTTAGAATGCACCACAGTTTAAAGCAAATCATGCTGAACTTATTTTAGCTAACCCGAGTCCAGTTCTCATCTACCAGATTTCATCCAGTGAAACTCGAGTACTTGTTGATGTTAGAGGAGAAATGCCGAGGAATTTAAGAGAATACATGGTTGAAAAAATTTACCCGCAAATACCTGGTAAGAAATGGCATCTTCAGTTCTTACAAAAGGTGTCTAAAATAGGCCAGAGATAAGGATGGCAGGTGAAACATTCATCCAGTCAACCAGATATGCTGGAACTGAACTACTTAAACTAGCACATAAAAAAAGCAAAACAAACTCCAAATTAAATAGAAAAGTTTCCGGCCGGACACAGTGGCTCATGCCCATAATCCCAGCACTTTGGGAGGCCGACGTGGGTGGATCACCTGAGGTCGGGAGTTCAAGACCAGTCTGACCAACATGAAGAAACCCCGTCTCTACTAAAAATACAAAATTAGCTGGGCGTGGTGGCTCATGCCTGTAATTCTAGCTACTTGGGAGGCTGAGGCAGAAGAATCCCCTGAACCCGGGAGGCGGAGGTTGTGGTGAGCCAAGATCGTGCCATGGCACTCCAGCCTGGGCAACAAGAGCGAAACTCCATCTCAAAAAAAAAAAAAAAAGAAAAGTTTCAATATGTTTTTGTCAGGTAATAGCATAGTTTTTAAAAATAATTGTTTTTATTGGCATATATGGTATTTTTAAAGGTTGTCTCTGGACAGGAATCTGTCTCTGAATTCTTTAAATATCTCTTAACACCTGAATATTTTTGTGCTTGGTTTTTGTAGTAATGATAGCTGCCATTTCTTGAATGCTTACTATAAAGTGTTTAGCAAACAATTTCATTTAATCTGTGTAACCACTCTGTGAGGTAGGCATTATCATTATTCTCATTTTACAGATGGGAGAACTAAGGTTCAGAGAGATTAGTTAGCTCCTCCAAGTATAAACTACTAGTAGTGGCAGAACCAGGGTTGATATCAGGTCTGTCTGTCTGCCTCTTCGAACAGACACGTCCTGTCTGCAGAACATGAGAATTGTAAGGGATCTTCAGGGTCATACTGGTTTTGAGTTGAATACAAAGGAAATTTAGATATCTTTCTTAAAACATTAATAAAAATTACTTTTTCACAATTCTCAAGTTTTCATGGTACAGTATTTAGGATCTTTTTTTTGAGAATGGGATGCTGTAGGAAAGAAATGTAAAAAAAATTTAAAAATTTTGATAAAATTAAAGGGAAACCCTGATTGTCAATTATGATATGACTGGAGCAATAGGAAACTATTTTTGGTATGAGTACATTTTGTTTAAATATTCTGTTTTTTTTTCCAGTTATTTTTTAAACTAAGTGAAACCACATTAGTCACAAATTATTAACAGAAATGAAGTGAAATGAAGTGGGTAAACTTAGATTTTAAATAATGACATTTTCAACACATACATGGAAACATTTCAATGAATTTTCATTTAGTTAAGCCACTTTTGAAGCCTTCAGATGGGGAAATTACGAAGTTTTATGAAAAGGGTTGTCCATTGCCTGATATTTTTAGCGTTTATTTTTCTTTTATTGTAAATGTGGTGGTTTTTCTTTTTCTTATTTTTTTTTTTCCCAATCCAGAGGTTAATTGGAGTAGACTGCCCTGAAATTATGGAGAGAAACCATTGGTAGGTTTATATTAGTATTAGTTAGATTACCAAGATTCTACCCCTTATATGAATGGAATAATTTTCAACAGAGGCTTCTGCTACTCTCTTCCCAGATGACACTGCGAATTGTATGACAGTTCATTTTCTATATAAGTAGCACAGAAATTTAAAGCTTGCTTGCAAGTACCTCAGAGATGAGCTAATCCAACCATTTCATTTTTAGAGATGAAGAAACTGAAGCTCAGCGAGGTAGGGCTGGCCTGTGCTTCTAAATCGAATTCTTTCTCTAGTGTACATACCCTCCAGCTGTTTGCGAATTAGTAGTGTATTTCATCTGATTATTACCAGAATATATAGATTATAATACATTAAATATTAAATATGACAGTCTGTTAACATTTGGAAGAAAGGTGGGTGGTTTTCTCCCTGTTTCATGTCATCTGAATTTGCCTCATTGTTTTTTCATTCAGTTGTATGTGTGTTTATATTAATGTTTTCTTAGATTCCTTAGTCATTCCTTAGCATTAATAGCTAAGTGCTTAATGAATAATTTTATTAATGAAATAATTAGTTCTTGATTTATCACAAGGGATATATGTAACAACCATAACAGATGTATGGTAGGCATTTGTTTATATTTGATAAGAAAATATGTGATACTTTGAAATTGAAGTGTTATAACCCAGTTCTTTGGGTGGGTGGGATTGATTGCAGATCACCTGAAAGAACCATTCTTAGAAGCCACTGAGAATTCTCGTCTGAGGTCCATGCCAGCAAGCTTCCTTCCTCCTTCATCAGTGAACAAACGAGGTATTATTTTTTGGTATTATTTTATAAAGGAATCAATATTCCAAATGACAAATACATGATTACATTTATACTGTTACGAGTAACATCTGGGACAGATAGTTTGTTACTGTGGATTAGTGCATTATTAATACCAAAATTAGTTTTATGATCTATTTAGTTATTAACATTGAGTGTATAGAAGTGTATTGCGCTAGTCAGGGAAACAACAGGTAAAAAACTGACCTTGACCTAGAGAAGGCAATTTTCTACTTAGGAATGTAGACAGATAATTTTACAACACTGTTGATAAATTTTGTAATAAAACCCACAGATTCAGTGTCAAGGAGTGTGCAGAGCAGGGAGGGAAGCTTGTGAAGTGGGAGGGGTAGTTAGGGAGGACATTGTTCAGGAAACAGTGGAAACAAAGGACCTTGGACCTGGAGGATAAGTGGGAGTTCATGAGGTGGACAGTAAGATGAGGAACTTCTAAGTAGATGGAATAACACTGCCAAGGGCTGAGAAATGGTGGTACTTTCAAGGAACTCAAGTAGTTTCCTATGGCAGGAGCATAGGGTGAGTGTCAGAGTGGTAGACAGATAGGATATATGTTTAGCATTTAATCTTTCAGACAATAGAAAGTCATTTGAAGTGTTTTTTTGTTATTAACTTTATTGATGTGTAATTCACAAATCATTCAGTTTGCCCATTTAAAGTGTACAGTACAGTGATTTTTTTAGTATATTCACAGTGTGTGTGCATCACCACCACAATCAAATTTAGAACATTTTTATCTTGCCCAAAGAAACCCATTGGTATTCACTCCCCATTTCCTCCCAACACTTAGCCGTAGGCTACCCCTAATTTACTTTCTGTGTCTAGATTTGCCTGTTTGGGATGTTTCGTAAAGGCATTCTATAGTAAAGCCCTTTGGAACTGGCTTTTCATTTAGCAAAATGTTTTTGAGGTTCATTCATGTTGTAGCATGTTTCAGTTCTTCATTTGTTTTTATGGCCAAATAATCTTCCATTGTGTGGCTATATTACATTTTGTTTAGCCATTTATCAACTGATAGATATTTGGGTTGTTTCTACTTTTTGGTTATTACAAGCAATGCTGCTATGAACATCTGTATGCGAGTGTTTGTGTGGACATATATTTTCATTTTTCTTGGGTATATACCCAAGAGTGGTATTGCTGGATTATATAGTAATTCATGTTTAACTTTTTGAGGAGCTGCTAGACTTGTTTTCCAAAATAGCTGTCCCATTTACATTCCCTTTAGCAATGTGTGAGTTCTAATTTCTCCACATCCTTGTCAATGAGTGAACACTTGTATTATCTTTGTGTGTATAGCCATCGCAGTAGGTGTGAACTAGGCCTTTTATCATTGTGCTTTTGATTTGCATTTCTCTCGTAGATAATGATGTTGAACATCTTTTCATATGCATATAGGCCATTTGTTGTTTGGAGAAATGTATATTTAGACTTTGCATTTTTTTTAATTGGGCAGATTTAAAAATTCTTTGTTGTTGAGTTTCAAGAGTCCTTTTTATATTTTAGATACAAGTCCCTTATTAGATATGTGATTTGCAAAATTTTTCTCATTCTGTGGGTTTTCTTTCCATTCTTCTTGGTGGTTTCCATTGAAGTACAAATGGTTTAAATTTTCATGTTTATTTTTTCTTTTGTTGCTTGTGCTTCCAATGCCATATTTAGGAAGGCTTTGTCCAATCTAAGGTCAAAAAGATTTACTCCTATATTTTCTGTCTTCTTTTTTTTGAGATGGAGTTTCACTCTTGTCGCCCAGACTGGAGTGCAATGGTATGGTCTTGGCTCACTGCAACCTCCACCTCCTGGGTTCAAGCGATTCTCCTGCCTCAGCCTCCCGAGTAGCTGGGATTATAGGTGCTCACCACTATGCCCAGCTAATTTTTGTATTTTTAGTAGAGATGGGGTTTCACCATGTTGGCCAGGCTGGTCTCAAACTCCTGACCTCAGGTGATCCACCCACCTCAGCCTCCCAAAGTCCTGGGATTACAGGTGTGAGCCAACATGCCTGGCCCGTTACTCCCATATTTTCTTCTAAGAGTTTTATAGTTTTACCTCTAGTTTAGGTCTTTGATCCATTTTGAGTTAAATTTTGTGTCTGTTGAGAGGAGGGGGTCCAGCTTGATTTGTTTGTGTGTGGATATTCAGTTGTCCCAGTATCATTTGTTGAAAAGACTATTTGTTCCCCAGTGAATTTTCTTGTCATTGTGGTCAAAATTCCCTTGACTGAAAGGTAAGGGTTTCTTTCTTTCAACAATATTTTGTAGTTTTCAGAGTATAAGTTTCGCATTTCTTTTGTTAAATTTATTCCTAAGTGTTTTACTTTTTTTGATACTTTTGTAAACGGAATTTTCTTAATGAGGCAGTGGCGTGATTAGACTTTTATTTCAGGAATATACTCTGACACTTTTTGGAGGATGGTTTGGAGGAAAGTCCAGTAAAACATATATTAAGATTATTTAATTATTCTGTCAGTGATGATAAAAGGCAAGAACTAGGGTTGTAAAATGAAAGGTAATGAATAAATTTGGGTAATATCTAGGATGTAGAATTTACAAAACATGGTGATGATTTGGATATTGTAATAAGAGAGTGAAATCTCTTGATGTAAATTCCAGGTTTCTGGCATAGATAGTTTTGCCAGCCATTTGCTGACATAGGAATAGGAAAAGGAGTTAATTGGGTTTTCTTTCTTTTTTCTTAGTTTGTCTTAAAGGTTTGCTGATTTTATGTTTTCAAAGAACCAACTTTTCATTTTGTTATCTTTTGTATTTTTTTCATTTCATTTATTTTGGCTCTGATCTTTATTATTTTCTACTAATTTGGGGTTTGGTTTGCTCTTGCTTTTCTGGTTAAGATGCACTGTTAGGTTGTTTATTTGACATTTTCCGGCTTTTTTGATGTAGGCACTTACTGCTATAAACTTTCCCTTTCCCTTTAAGTATTGCTTTTGCTGTGTCTCACAGGTTTTATATGTTGTCTTTCCATTTTTATTTCTATCAAGAAATTTTTGTATTTACTTCTTAATTTCTTCATTGACCCACTGGTCATTCAAGAACATATGGTTTAATTTTCCATGTGTTTGTATAGTCTCCAAAGTTCCTCATATTACTCATTTCTAGTTTGATTCCATTGTGGTCAGAGAAGATACTTGATATGATTTCAATTGTTTTTTGAATTTTTTAAGTCTTGTTTTATGGCCTACCCATGAGCTATCCTTGAGAATGATCCATTTGCTGAGGAGAAGAATGTGTATTCTGCAGTTGTTGGATGAAATGTTCTGTGAATATTTGTTAGGTCTCTTTGGCCTGTAGTCCAGATTAAGTCTGGTGTTTCTTTGTTGTTTATCTGTCTGGATGATCTATTCAGTGCTGAAGGTGGTGTGTTGAAGTCTCCAGCCATGATTGTATTGGAGTCTATCTCCTTAGTTCTAATAATATTTCCTTTATATGTCTGAGTGCTCCAGTATTGGGTGCATATAGAATTGTTACATCCTCTTGCTGAATTGACCCCTTCATCATTATAAAATGACCTTTGCCTCTTTTCATAGTTTTTGTCTTGAAATCTATTTTGCTGATGTAAGTATCATTACTGCTGTTTTTTGGTTTCCATTTGCATGGAATGTTTTTTTCCATCCCTTCATTTTCAGTCTGTGTGTCTTTATAGGTGAAGTGTGTTTATTTTAGGCAACAGATCGTTGGTTCTTTTTTAAAATCCATTAAGCCACTTTATGCCTTTTGAGTGAAGAGTTTAGTCCATCTACATTGAATGTTATTATTGGTAAGTACATACTTACTATCACCATTTTGTTATTTGTTTTCTGGTTGTTTTGCTGTCTTTTCTTCCTTCCTGTTTCCTTTTTGTAAAGGTAATTTTCTCTGGTAGTATGTTTTAATTTCTTGCTTTTAATTTTTTTGCCTATCTCTTGTAGGCTTTTGATTTGAAATTACCATGAAACTTGCAGATCATATCTTATAACCCATTATTTTAAACTGATGACACCTGATTCCACAAACAGAGAAAACTAATAAAAACTCTACACTTTAACTTTATCCCCCTTGCTTTTTAACTTCTGTGAGTTTTGTACCTTCATGTAATTGCTTACTGCTTGTTAATGTCCTTTTCTTTCATATTGAAGAACTCACCTCAGCATTTCTTGCGGGAAAGGTCTGGTGTTGATGAAGTCCCTCGACTTTTGTTTGTCTGGGAAAGTCTTTATTTCTTCTTCATGTTTGAAGGATATTTTCTCTGGATATACTATTCTAGGATAAAAGTTATTTTCCTTCAGCACTTTCAGTGTGTCTTGCACCTCACTCCTGGCCTGTAAGATTTCCACTAAGTCTGCTGCCAGACATACTGTATGTTTCCATAGGAAACATACAAAAGCACAATGATACTATGTACTGCCAGACATACTAAGCCAGGAGTTTCACACCAACCTGGACAATAAAGCAAGACCCCATCTCTACAAAAAATTAAAAGATTAGCAAGGCATGGTGGCGTGTGCCTGTAGTCCCAGCTATTTGGAAGGCAGGGTGGGAGGATCACTTGCTCTAGAGCTCCATTGTTTGTTGTTTCCTTTCTCTTGCTGCTTTTAGGATCTTTTCTTTATCCTTGACCTTTGGGAGTTTGGTTATTAAATGGCTTGAGCTAGTCTTGTTTGGATTAAATCACTCACCAATCCTTGCTTGGTGTTCTGTAGCCTTGTGCTTAAATACTGGTATCTTTCTCCAGATTTGGGAAGTTCTCTGTTATTTTTTCTTTGAATAAACTTTCTACCCTGATCTTTCTACCTCCTTTTAAAGGCCAAGAATTTAGATTTGCTCTTTTGAAGCTATTTTCTAGATCTTGTAGGTGTGCCTCATTCTTGATTATTTTTTCTTTTGTCTCTTCTGTGTATTTTCAAATAGCCTGTTTTCAAGCTTACTGCTTGATCAGTTCTGCTGTTGAGATTCTGCCGTGTTCTTCAGTATGTTAATTGAATTTTTTATCTCCAGAATTTCTGCTTGATTCTTTTCAATTTCAGTTGTTTCGTTAAATTTATCCGATAGCATTCTGAGTTCCTTCTCTGTGTTATCTTGAATTTTGTTGAGCTTCTTCAAAACAGCTATTTTGAATTCTCTGAAAGCTCACATCTCTGTTACTCTAGGATTGGTCACTGGTGCCTTATTTATCAGAGTCAATTTAGTGAGTTTATGTTTTCCTGGATGGTCTTGATGCCTGTGGATGTTTGTCAATGTCTGGGCATTGACAAGTTAGGTATTTATTGTGGTCTTCGGAGTCTGGGCTTATTTGTACCCATCCTTCTTGGGAAGGCTTTCTGAGTTTTCAAAGGGAAGTGAGTGTTGTGATCTAAGTCTTTGGACATAGCCGTCGTATCTGCATTAGGGGGCACCCCAAGTCCATTAACATTGTGACCCTTGCGGACTCGTAGAGGTACTGCCTTCATGGTCTTGGGTAATATCTGGGAGAGTTCCCTGGATTACCAGGAAAAGAACTCTTGGTTCTCTTCCCTTACTTTCCCTCAAACACAGAGTCTGTCCTTTTGTGCTAAGCTGCCTGGAACTGGTGGGGGGAGGGGTGACATAAGTATGCCTGTGGCCACTACCACTGGGCCTGTGCTGAGTCAGACCTGAAGCCAGTACAGCACTGGGTATTGCGCAAGGCATGTGGCAAAGACTGCTTGGTCACCGCTGATGTTCCCTCAAGACTCAACAGCTCTACAGTCAGTACCAATCCAGCCAGGCTCGTGCCTTTCCCTTGGGGGCATTGAGTTCCTGGGGGCCCAGGACTGGTCCAGAAATGCCGTTTAGGAGCCAGGGCCTGCAGTTGGGAACCTTAGGAATCTCCTTGGTGCTCTATTCTACTGTAGCTGAGCTGGCACCCAAACCTCGAGACATATTCCTTCCCACTCTTCCCTCTCCTTTCCTCAAGCAGCAGCCTCTCCCCATGGCCACCCCTGCCCCAGGCCTGCAGTGGGTACTGCCTGGCTGCTTCTGGTGTTCACTCAAGCTCCAGGGATCTTCAGTCAGCGGGTGTGAATGCCGCCAGACTGGGTCTCTCCCTTCAGGACAGTGGGCTCCCCTCTCACCCAGGACGGATCCAAAAATGCGGTCCAGGTGCCCAGACCTGGAATCAGGGATCCCAGGAACCCCCTTGGTGCTCTGTCCCACTGGCCAAGCTGGTACCCAAGCTGATTTTTGGTTCTTATGAAGGTGCTTTCCTTTGTGGATAGTTGTTCATTTTAGTGTCCCTGTGGGGGGTGGATGATCGCCAGAGGACTTGCTTTTTATGCCTGGATACTTGTAGATGCCTGGATACCTGTAGATTTTTTTTTATTTACTTCATATTTTAATTTTAAGGCAGCCTTAGAAATGTATTGACATTGTTGGACTTGTCATTAGGTTTGTATATGAGTTTCATGAGGGCAGAGACCACACTCTTTTTATTACTGTGTCCCCAGTGCCTGGCTACCTGTTAGGTGTTGATTCAATACAACGTTGATTCAATACAGTATTGATTCAAACAACTCTTGAATTTTTGCCTTAGCAAATTTTAATCATGATTTGTTTCCATGTATTTTCACATTTTTCTTATTATTAGCTTACATCGGTAATCTTTATACATTGAGTTGTCTTTCTTTTTGTCTCAAGTGATGGCTCTAAGATAAAATCTTCATTACCTCTCTTCATAGGTGTTCTTCTTTTGGGAGACGCATACAATATGAGGCATCCACTTACTGGTGGAGGAATGACTGTTGCTTTTAAAGATATAAAACTATGGAGAAAACTGCTAAAGGGTATCCCTGACCTTTATGATGATGCAGCTATTTTTGAGGTAAAATCAATTATTTTGACAAAAATGTCTCAAAATGGATTTATTTCTAAGGGTTAAGAGCAGTGGGGCTCTGATGGGGAGATCTGTACTAAGGAACCTGAGCTTTATAATAGCTCTTAGGCATCTTACCTGCGAATCATAGAGAATTTCTAAATTTGAATATTATGTAACACTGGATTGCTATGGGCCACTTAGCTCATAGTGGCTATAAATTTAGCTTCAGTGTCATATACCCATTGCTCTGAAGGTGATTTTTTTTTTTTTTGTAAATGATAAACATAAGGCAATATTACTTGCAGATAGTCCTTAGAAGGATAAATGTCAGTTTGAGGGGATTATAAACATCAGTTTGTGCTTTTTTATCCTTACCATATAATAAATGAGCTATTTCTTTTTTAGGCCAAAAAATCATTTTACTGGGAAAGAAAAGCATCTCATTCCTTTGTTGTGAATATTCTTGCTCAAGCTCTTTATGAATTATTTTCTGCCACAGATGGTAAGTGTAGCACTTTTTAGTGAGTATTTCTCAATTGCAGATTTTTAGCATAGGAAAGGAATAAAAAAGTTAGTGATTTGTCCAGAAATAAAAATGTTACCTGAGTTTGCTAACTCCCAAGTTGGTAGTTTTTTAAAAAATTCCATTTTGAGCAACAGTTTTAGTTTTAGTTTGGAAGGGAAACTTTAGTTTTAGTTTGGAAGGCAGTGGAATTTCCTTAGACAACATTAATAGTAATGCCTCAGTAACATACTCATTATTTTGAATTCCTCTGGTGCAGACTAGATCATTCATGTCCCCACACACACAAGATTGTGATGGAAGGTGTTTTTGGCCATGTATTAAAAGGCAATAATCTTTTTCTTCCTAACACTAGTTTCAATTTCTTTTTAACGTAGTATTTTATAAAATGAATATGAGCTGTTAATCTTGTCCCTGTTAAAAAGCACAAGTAACAATGCATTCACTCTTTACTTATTTGGACTATTTTGGTGTTTTTGTTTCTGTTTCCATATTATAGAGAGGTCATGGTCAATGTATATATTATAGAAAACACAACTTAGCAGAAGCAGTGTTAGAAATGGAGGAAAAGAGGCCAGGCGAGATGATTCATGCCTGTAATCCCAGCACTTTAGGAGGCCAAGGCAGGAGGATCGCTTAAAGTCAGGAGTTTCACACCAACCTGGACAATAAAGCAAGACCCATCTCTACAAAAAATTAAAAGATTAGCAAGGCATGGTGGCGCGTGCCTGTAGTCCCAGCTATTTGGGAGGCAGGGTGGGAGGATCACTTAGGGCCAGGAGTTTGAGGCTACAGTGAGCTATATACAGTGAGCTAAATACAATAGTAGGTTAATGAAACTAGGCTTTTCAGTTTTCAAGAATACATATTGACTCAAATGCCATTACTCTAGTATATCTGCAACATAGCTCTTTGTATAGATCATACAAGGCCCTCGTGGTAAGTGCTGTGGTTATAATTACAAAAGATGACACAGTAAAAATGCTTTCTGTAGCCTCTATAACCATTAACTCTTCCTAAGGAAAAAAACAACAACAACCAAAAAAACTCCCACAAAACCACCAGTCTCACTGGTTGTGATTTTTCCAAACAGATTTCTCTTGCTAAATTGGCATAGAAGTTAAAATGGCTGGTTGGACAAATGAAAGTAACTAAGTTCAGAGTTTTGGGCAAATAAAAAGAAAAGAACTAAGTTTAGAGTTTTGGGCAAATAAAAAGAACTAAATTTAGAGTTTTTCTGAGCTCTTCTTTCTAAGCTTTTCTGACTTCTTGAGTTCTTACATTATGAATTTGAATCTACCAACAAAACATTTTTTAAAAGTTACAAGATTGGAGGAGGAAAGACCTTTATTGGAGCAAAAGTTTACCTGTTGCATCCTTTACTTTTTAAAAAGCTGTTGTAAAGAAAAATCTAGGCATACCTGAACAGAACATTGATTCTAAATGGTTAAAAAGGTTATCAATTGATTATACGATATGGTGAGGGTTTTATGAGTTACTTTGAAAGGTATTAAAAACTTTATAGATACAAGGAATTACTATTTATCGCTACTCACAGCTCTTCTTTTCACTTGATAATTTACTGCTTAGAGATACTGGTTGGGCATCTTAGAGACTGGGAATCTGGTTTCTAGAATTGTGTTAAAAAGAGCTTCCAAAGTATTTTGCGTCACTTAATGAATTAACAGCAAAATCAAGGAAGTACCTTTTAAACAACTCTTCCAAGACCTAAATATTAGTAATTATTTACTAACAGAAAGAAGTTTATTCATATTTATATTACTTTCCATAATGCTGATTATGGAATTTAAAAGAAATCCTGGTAGTTGAAATTCTAGGACTAGATATTTAAAAATTATCTGCAAGATGTAGCGTTTGTTCTCATTTTTTCTGACATATCATTAGGATCCTACAGAAGTGTGTACACATATTTGATTATTTTTACAATTTTATTTTAGATTCCCTGCATCAACTAAGAAAAGCCTGTTTCCTTTATTTCAAACTTGGTGGTGAATGTGTTGCGGGTCCTGTTGGGCTGCTTTCTGTGTAAGTTATGATGGCACAGAGGATACAAATCTGCCAGATTTTCTTAGGACTGTTCAGTTGATGAATTACTGCAAATCTTTCTTCCTTACACATTTTGATATTTTATTATCTATTAGTATCCAAATGAGAAGGTGGCCCAAAGAAATGAAGAGAGGCAATATTTAGTGCTGTTTTCTTTCTGGGAACAGCAGTTAAAGGTGGTGGTAGAGGAAGCTGTAACCCTTGATTAAAATAGAAGCTTGTTTTTTGCCTATGGATTTATCCATATGTTCTGGTCTCTGGGAACCAGGAATAATTGAGAAATTTTAATTGAGAAATTAGTTTCATTGAAGTACAGGGACTTATACAACCCTGTATTAGTTTTGAACATACAGACATATGTGGAGCTATTCCTGGAAAGTCTACAAAGTGAAATCTTTCGAGTTATTTCTCATCTGCAAAGTGATCCTTTGAGTCATTTCTCATTAGTCTATAATCTGAATGTTAATACTGATATTTTAAAAGCCCTACATCCCAACAGACCAAGCCATCTAGGTATTTCAGCATGGTATCTCAGGATGAGTAAACAAAACAGCCAAAAATACATGACTTATGTAAACTAGAGTTACAGGAGTTACTAGCTTCTTTGAAAGGGATATAGTCTAAGTATTTTTTCTTATATATATTTTTAAAAAAGGGCAGGGGAGTTTGCTCCTGCCATCAAACTTAACATGCAGACATGTTTGTGAAGTCCTCTAAAACGTAGAATGTTTGATACAGAATTATGGTGCTTGGGTGAAAAAACGTAGGATGTTTGTTGAGCTTTATAGATTATATGTAATTGGAATCTTTGGAGTAAATTTTAGTTTCTGAGTCTTACCAATATGTATTTTTTTTTCTATTACAGATTGTCTCCTAACCCTCTAGTTTTAATTGGACATTTCTTTGCTGTTGCAGTCTATGCCATATATTTTTGCTTTAAGTCGGAACCTTGGATTACAAAACCTCGAGCTCTTCTCAGTAGTGGTGTTGTTTTGTACAAAGCATGTTCTGTAATATTTCCTCTAATTTACTCAGAAATGAAGTATAAGGTTCATTAAGCTAAAAGGGGGACGCTTTGTGAATGAGTATTTGGAACTTACCAAGTCCTAAGAGACTTCTGGGAGAGATGTGTATAGCATAGTACCATACCACTTCTAAAGTGGAAACTCTTGGACCCAGATTTGGATTAATTTGTTTTTGAAGTTTTTTGTATATAAATATGTAAATACATGCTTTAATTTGCAAAATGAAGGGTAAAACAAGTTAGATATTTAAAAGAAATGATGGTTTACCATAAATTAGTGCTAATACTGAGGAGAACTACAGTTTTTCTTTTCTTTTGAATTTAGTATTTGAGATGAGTTGTTGGGACATGAAAATAAAAGGAAGAATGAACTTTTGTGTCTTTTTGTTTCTTGTTGTGGGCTCATTTACATAGCTTCATGATAATGAAAAAAGAAAAAAACCAAAGTGGGATGAAAAGTGCAGAGGGAAACCTGTTCTATTAAACAACTGGGGAAGTTGCCTTAATGTCTTCACCTTGATTTCCTCATCTCTCTAGTGAAGCAATTTCATGAGGTTATTTTCTTTAAAAAAAATTCCTTATTTATATTATTTTGGGGCTGTGACTCAGGTTTGAACTGAAAGGTTCTTTGCTGAGTTCTCTAAAAATATCAGATTCTGACAGGAAGGACAATCAAGGGCTTTATAAGTTCCACTGTATAACATTTATAAACCAGAATGACATCAAGAAACAGTGAGTGAACAAATAAGCACTTGTAATACCCAGTATAATACCTTAAAATCCGTTAGAATTGACTGGGTTTATCTACAGTAAATTTGAAGAGCCTATGGACGTTCAAAGGGTATCATAAAAGTTAAGTAAATCTCCAAATATCATGAAAGTAAATTGTTACTTCTGAAAGAGCAGTAAAATATAACCTGGCAAATTAAGTTACTACTTGAGATTCTAACAGGGCTAAAATAACTTATAAAGCTTTTACAATAAAAATTTCAATTTTTAAGTTCTTTCAGTTGAGAAAAATACTGGCCAAATCACTAGCAAGCCTTGTTTTAGCAGAGTATAAGGTGGACCCATTTGCGTGGTTTTGTAAGATTCCCATCTAACTGACCTAAACTTCTATTTTCTGGTTAAAAACTCACTTTCCCAGATCTGGCCTTTTTAGCAGTTAGCTTTCTTGTCAGAGAACTAAAGATCTCACTTCATGTGGTTATTGTTAACAAGATTACAAATTAAAAAGAACAAGGTATCTTTGAGACATAGATGTTCCCACATACAATTTTGCAGGCGGTGAGACTTCCAAGCTCCCTACATACCAAGCAACAGTTCACTTAAAATTCTGCCCTGGCCTCGATGCCCTCATGGCCAGGATTCGAGGCTACCCTTGTTCTCCATTGAGACTCCTTGAAAACCCTTTCTACTATGATAGTGAAATAATCAAAGCCTATCAAGTCTTCCCTTCAATATCAGAGTTTGAGGCCTTCAGACAAAAGAAGTAACATCATAAAATGAGAAAACTGAAGGAACCTGAGAAATCCTTTAGTCCTAATTTACAGATGATGCCAATGGGCTGGCTTGGGACAAGGTGTAGCTTGTGGCGGGACAAGGTGTAGCTTGTGGCAGAACCAGGACTCAAACTTTGCCTCCTGACTACAAATCAATGCATCTTCCCCCACCACTAGCAAAATGACTGTCAAACAGATTTTGGCTTCTGGGTTTGGTTTGGTTTGGTTTGTTCCTTCCTTTCCAGAGGAGGACATAACCATAGAGGTTCAGGGTGGAAACATCGTTCTTGCTCTCATCCAAGTTGTTGATGTTCAAGTTGCCACAGTAGGATGGCAGTGATATGGTGTGGCTCTGTGTCCCCACCCACATTCCTTCATAGCAGTGTGAGAACAGGCTAACAGGCAGCTTCCTTTTCAGGGTAATTTTCATGCAGAAATGATTTAGGATTTCGAGGGAGTTAAGCTTATGGCAAGGCTATTACCAAAAAGGACTGTGGATAATGACATAGTTACGGGGACTTGGGGCAGGACTCAGGTTGCTGAGGAAGATACTGGAAGGAGCAGCTTTGTTAGACAGTCCTACAGAAGGAATGCTGTGGACCCCCAGGGCATCTGGGATTGGAAGAGGATGGTGAGACACCAGGAAACTTCCATGGTACATGACACACATTGTGTGGCCACTCCATTTGCTACTTGTCTGGCTATCACCATGTGCCTGCCAGCTTGTTGGGGGTGAGCTAATATATCGAGCAGAGTCATCTCTTACCTTCCAAACAGGGATTTTTACAGGGTGAATATACAATTTTTGAATCATAAGGAGAGACGACTTTGGGTACTGGTAATACTATTTTACTGAAAATCTGGAGTTGCACAAATAGTTCTTTAGAACATAAAACTAAATGGATTTATACATAACAGTTACATTCGGCATTTATGAGAGGCAGTACAAAAATGTGTTCTGCTTTTACATGATATAAATTGCATGTAATACCATGATTTAAACACTATCAGTTATATTAATTAATGCCATGAGATATATCTTACTCAGAACGTCTGAAGTTTCCCATAATGGAGAGCAAAAAATGCAGTTATATGAACAACTGAGTTTCTTTTCATTTTCAAATTCATTTTAGTAATGATGGGAAGATCTAAGGACAATCCTTCCATTGAAGAAGTAGGAAAAAACAGTTACAGCACTGTTCTGAACTCATCAAAAATGAAATTAGGCACATGTGCTTCAGCAACCTGAAAAATTAAAGAATTAAGTTATTCATGGTGTTATAGTTGAACAACTTCAAAATTTTCATGCAAAAAAGAAAAGGTATCCTTGGAGCAAGGTCAATAACAGAAGAGGAGACTCCCATGGGCGGACAACTCCTTGAAACAGCCCCTTTGTTTCTGGTGCCCTCTGGACGAGTCTCATTTCTTGGCACTGCTAACATTTGAGGAGATGCAGTACAGCTCTCCCGCCTCCAAACGTGAGCTCCTTGGCTCTTAAAGGCACCTGGATCTGCGAGGAATGTTCATGCCTCTGGGAAGTACTGACAAGTACCCAGGTCACCTAACACTTTATTAACCGATGACCAACAAAGGAAAAACAGGATGGCTGGCAAGTGACGGGAATGGAGAGTAGGGGAGGGCAGGAATGAGAATGAGAACCCCAGGCCAGAAGGGGAAGAGCAGGAAGGCCCTCAGAGGCATACATTCCTGAACTGTTCTTAGGCAAAGCCCTGAGAAGACTGAATTGGGCTGAGTTGGGTAGAATGTCGAGGTAGGTGGTGATCTCCAAGTGCTGGAGATGAGTATTTTTTAGAAGCAGTGTTTAATTTTTTTTCTGATCAAAAAGGTATCGCCTGCTAATGAGAGGAAATTTTGCAAATGCAGAAGACTATAAAAATTAATTTTACAGGGGGTGGGGGGCAAGGGGAGGGAGAGCATTAGTATAAATACCTAATACATGCGGGGCTTAAAACCTAGGCTGGGTGTGGTGGCTCATGCCTGTAATTCCGGCACTTTGGGAGGCTGAGGTAGGCAGATCACGAGGTCAGGAGTTCAAGACCAGCCTGACCAACATAGAGAAACCCCATCTCTAGTGAAAATTTTAAAAAAAGCCGGGCATGGTGGCACATGCCTATAATCTCAGCTACGCAGGAGGCTGAGGCAGAAGAATTGCTTGAACCAGGGAGGTGGAGGTTGCAGTGAGATGAGATCTCGCCACTGCACTCCAGCCTGGGTGACAGATGGCACATGTATAATACCTATGTAACAAACCTGCACCTTCCACACGTGTAGCCCAGAGTTTAAAATTTAAAAACATTTTAAAATCTTAATCTCTTAGAGAAAATAAAAACTGGTAACTTTTGTATTGAATTCTTCCAGTTTACACATACACATATACACACTCAAAATTAGGATCATGTAGTATTGTGTCCTGCTTTACCTCTGCTAAATCTTATATTATGAACATCCTTGTGCACATATCTTGGTGAACTTTTGCACATATATCCAGCAGGTAAAATTCCTAGCAGCGGAATTGCTGGGATCACGGTAAGTATATTACAAATGTTTTTTAAAATAGATAAAGCTAAATTGCCCTCCTCAAAGGCTGTCATTTTACATTCCAATTAACAGCACTGAGGAGTCCCATTTCTCCAAATGCTTCCGAATAATGGGGGCCCAACGTTTCACTTTTCACCAACCTGATAAGTGGAAATAGTAATTTTCCTTTTCTTTGGATTTTTGTCCCTTGAATGCAAAGGTCTGTCATTTCTATTTCTTTTCTTGAAAACTGCCTATTAATATCCTTTGCCCTTCCCCTGCTTTTTTTCTATTGGCGTGGACATCTTTTTCTTACTGAACTTGAAGATTTGAAGAGCACACTCTAAATCAAGGAAACTAGTCCTTTGTTAGTATTTCCTCTTTTGTTTTTTAATTAAGAGACACTGACACAGAATTGTTTAATTACATTCAGCATTTATAAAAAATCAAATCTCTAAATCTTTTTCTTAAGTTTCTTCTTGTGGTTTTATACTTAGGAAGTTCTGAGAGCTGATACATATTTGCCTAAAATTTCGTCTAATTTATTTGTTTCATATTTCACACTAACTCTTTATCTGTAATTAATTTTGATAACACAGAAGATGTAAAGGGGATGAAGCTGCTCTTTTTTAACTGTGTGAACCTACATCTATGGACTAATATTCCCTTTCTCCCTTAATGTGAGATGCTACTTTTCCTCAAGTACCATTGTATGCACAGGGTTTGTTTCTACGCTACATATTCTTGTTCGTTGTTCCTTCTATTGAGCTGCATACAGTACCATCCTATTTTGGTTTCTATAGTTTTATAATGTCTTAATAGTTGCTATAATGTTTTAATATCTTTTTTTAAAAAAGTACTTGCTTAAGTTCTATGACATTTTAAAAAGTATATTTTTTGAAGTTAAAAAAGTACCTGAAATCTCAATTGTAACTGCAGTAAACCTAGAAACTAGAAAGAACTGCTATCTCCGTAATATTCGAGGACCCTCATTCAGAAATATGGATTTTCAAATTTTATATTTGAAAGTTTTATAGTTTTTTTAATAAAGTGCTCTTTCATATTTCTTGTAGAGGTTATTCTTAGCTATATTATTTCCCCGTTATTTCTGTGAATAGGTCCTTTTTCACACTGTATTTTTTAATTGATTAGTGTATTTATTTCATACATTTATTCTGTAGCCAGCTTGTTTTCTGATCTCTGTATTATTTTAACAGTTTTTCACATGATTCTATTGGGTATTCAAGGAAGACAGTTATCCAGCAATCCTACTACTGGGTAACTACCCAGAGGAAAGGAAGTCATTATTCAAAAAAGATACCTGCACATGCATGTTTACAGCAGTACAATTTACAATTGCAAAATCGTAGAACCAACCCAAATGCCCATCAATCAATGAGTGGATAAAGAAATTGTGGTATATACATACGATGGAATACTACGCAGCCATAAAATGAATTAACAGCATTTGCAGTGACCTGGATGAGACTGGAGATTATTCTTATAAGTGAAGTAACTCAGGAATGGAAAACCAAACATCGTATGTTCTCACTGATATGTGGGAGCTAAGCTATGAGGATGCAAAGGCATAAGAATGATACAATGGACTTTGGGGATTTGGGGGCAAGAATGGGAGGGGGGTGAGGGATAAAAGACTACAAACATACAGCAGTGTATACTGCTCAGGTGATGGGTGCATCAAAATCTCACAAATCACCACTAAAGAACCTACTCATGTAACCAAATACCACCTGTATCCCAATAACTTATGGAAAAATAAAAAAGGAAGACAATTAATCTCAAATAATACAGAGTTTGTCTTCTTTCCAATATGCATTTTATTTTCATTTCATTTCTTATTGTCTTGCACCTGTATAACAAAAGTAGTTGCAAGAGTCTGTATAGCTGTCATGACACTGTGACAGTCCTGGCTTTAACGGAAATGCCACTAACATTTCACTATTACATACTGACATTGCTAGTTAATTTTAAAAGTTCATCTTTGGCTTGTGTTGTAAGAAAGTATATTTGAATACTAACCAACTAATTTTTAAAAATCAAGGGATTTTTAGTATCTATTGAAAGTCTTTTATTTTTCAATATCGAGCTGTCCACTTTGAGCTAAAACTTAACAAAGTGGAATTACTAGTGAGAAAGGGAGAGGAAAGAATGTCTTAGTAGGTAAAAAGTAGTCTGTCATTTTTGGAAACAGTGCTCATATCTACATTTAGTTGTGGCATGCACTTAACTGTACTTGCTGTGGGAACCAGGTCAGTGGAGACAGAAAGAACAAACCACCATGATTATTTCTTTCCTCTGGCCACTTAAGGAATTCTCTCCTGGCTTGCCCATTTCACTTAACTCCTGAACCAGGTGAGTTGCTGACAGGAGTACATGGTGGAGAGGAAGAAGAGGCGGGAGGGGCATTGTGTTAAACTCTGCAAGGCACTTCCCACAGTGGAAAAGGCAGGGACATTCCAGAGCTGGTGGCAGAGAAGTGGAGAGGCACAGAGGCATCTGCTGTGAATGACCTACTGGACCTCACTCCTGATGAGTCCAGGGCCACTATTATTAGCATCTTTTTACAACTAGGTCATTAATGTTGTTCTTTACTATCTATCACTTACCCTCCTGGGCAGCTTTGTGTACCGAACATAATCCTCCAGGAACAGAAGGGCTCCCACAACATCTGCAGGAATTTCAGGTATCTTCTGGCTATAATAGAGAACAGTTTAGATCAATTAACTGCTTTGCACATCATAAGTCCTTGGTCAGAATCCTGAAAGACTAAATTACCAACAGATTACCTAATGAAGTCAAAGATGAACAAAAACATTGAGCATGCTCTTGATTCCTGTCAAGTTGTTACCTTGCTCACATATTTTCAGGGGCCTACCCTATAGGGTAACTGTGAGCTTCTCTATATGGTTTCCATGGGCATCTACAACACGATCCCTGCTATCTCTTTAGACTCATCTCCCTCTGTTGACATGATCCAACACCTAGCAGGTCCCACACTTTTTTAGGAGTCAGTAGTATTTTGTGTGCACTTAGAAGATCGCTTTGGTTCGCTTTATTTTTTTTGAGATGGAGTCTCGCTGTGTCACCCAGGCTGGAGTGCAATGGTGCGATCTTGGTTCACTGCAACCTCCAAGGCCTCTGGAGTTCAAGCGATTCTCCTGCCTCAGCCTCCTGAGTAGGTGAATCCTACAGGTGGCCACCACCATGCCTGGCTAATTTTTGTGGGTTTTTTTTTTGGTAGAGATGGGATTTCACCAGGTTGGCCAGGCTGGTCTTGAACTCCTGACCTCAAGTAATCTGTCCGCCTCGGCCTCCCAAAGTGCTGGGATTACAGGCTTGAGCCATACCATGCCCAGCCGCTCTGATTTGTTTTTTACATTACAGTGGCAAAAATGACCAAGCAGACATGACAGCAAAGGTTATTTAGCCAGGCTGACTCTTTAGGATAGCAGAGAAGGAGGTATAGGACCCAGCATCTCATGGAAATAACTTTTTTTCTGTATCTCAGAAAACCCACATTTAGGGGCAGGGGAAAAGAAATGGCAGGAATTAAAGCTTTATAAGCACCGTATCAAATAGCAACTCCTGTGAAATCTGCTTCTCTACACGCAGACACTGCCCGGGCTTTGACACACTGACATATTCTCTGACTCCCACTGAAGTGAGTGGAATCATCTCTTGGCAGTGGCCCGGCAGGAGTGCAGGGGCTCGCTGAGATCAAAGAGCTGCATCCAAGAGTGCAGAGGAACAGGGCTGCACTTTCTTCCCCATGGTAATTACTAATCACGGTCGTGAGTCACTCCTAGAAAATCACTGTGAGTAGACTTGACGGAGTTCCCCTGGCAGGGTGACTAAGGATGTGCACACCCGTCATTGCTCTAAACAAGGAGGTGTGCCCTGACTTGCTTTATAGACAAGGGTGAGCAACCATTTTCCATCTCTATTAGGGCGATAAGAAGAGGAATTTGGCAATACGAGGTGTAAGTTAGGTTTCGTGACAAGAAGTCCCATGTAGTCCTGGTTGGTCTTCTGTACCTTGTACACTGCTCCACCGTGGAGCAGATAAACTGGCCGATCAGCGCCAGGAACTGCTCAGTGTACCGGGAATGGAACTGCTTCAACAAAGTGAGCAGTCCCAGGACAAGTGGCGGCCAATCAACTGGGTCGGTCGGTTTTCGGCAGACCATTCCTGAAAGGGGACAAGTTGCAACACCACATGAAGTAACTGCCTTCGGCAACATTCATTAAATATTAACGCTGTGAAGGTCAAAATGTTTGGGGCCCATATACTCTCTGGCAGATGATATTTTCTGGGCCATAATTTTGAATTAGCCACAGGATTGGTGGGATATTCCAGCGGTCTGAAGGATTCAAAACCAATAAAACAGTTACTAAATTTTGTAATTATCATTACTGGTTCTTTTGAATTACTCAACATGCATTATTGTAGCAATTTTTAAGGATATAGATAAATGTAAATGAGAAAAAAAAATCACTACAACTGTCTTCTATTAATGGCAGCATGACACACTAGATAACCCTGAACTACTATCTTAAGTGAAAAGCTGGATAAAATATTTTTAGAATATCTTTAAACAAATGTTGAGTATTACATATAAAGAATCTGCAGAAATCAAGACAGTGGAAGAAGGACGTTTATGAAGTGAATGAGTACCAAACCTGACCTTTACACTAAAGATTTTTTTAAAAATTGGAGATGGGGTCTTGCTATGTTGCCCAGGCTGGAGTGCAGTGGCTATTCACAGGTGTAATCATAGCACATTATAGCCTTGAATTCCAGGGCTCAAGCTGGGACTACAGGTGTGTACCACTGTACCTGCCTCCACACTAAAGATTTCTGCCAAAATGTGGAGACTCTGACCTCTGCCTGGATGGCTGCATGGGAAACCAGAGATGAGATTAGGGTCTTCAGGAAGAAACCCAATGTTGAAAAAGAACAATGTTGGAAGGCTTAGGTTGCCTGATTTCAAGCTCTCTGTACAGTTTCAATAATCAAGACACTATGGCATAAGAACAGACAAATAGATCATTGGAACAGAATAGAGTCTAGAGACAGTCTCACCCTTACATGAGTAATTGAATAGCCACAAACATACCAAATAATAAAAAAAGATAAATCTTTCAACAAATGGGACTGAAACTGGATAGCCTTATGGGGGAACAATAAACCTTGACCCCTATCTCACACTGTACACAAAAAACAATTAGAGATGAACCACTAGCCTCAATGTAAAAGTGAAGACTACAAAACTTTCAGAAAAAATATCAAAGATATCTTTGTGACCTTGGAGAAGGCAGAGATTTCTTTTCTTTTTTTTTTTTAGACGGAGTCTCACTATGTCACTTAGGCTGGAGTGCAGTGGTGCAATCTTGGCTCACTGCAACCTCTGCCTCCCAGGTTTTAGAAATTCTCCTGCCTCAGCCTCCCAAGTAGCTGGGATTACAGGCGTGTGGCACCACGTCTGGCTAATTTTTGTATTTTTAGTAGAGACAGGTGTTTCACTATGTTGACCAGGCTGGTCTCAAACTCCTGACCCCAGGTGCTCCTCTTGTCTTGGCCTCCCAAAGTGCTGGGATTACAGGCGTGAGCCACTGTGCCTGGTCTGGCAGAGATTTCTTAGACAAGACACGAGGAGTAATTATAAAGGAAAAAAATGGATAAATTGGACACCATCAACAGTAAAAACTTCTGCTCATTAAAGTTACCTATAGGAAAATACATAGATAAGCCACAATTTGTGAAAAAATATTCTCAAAACATATATCTAACAAAGAACTTGTATCCATAATATATATATATAACTCCTACAAGTCTGTAATAAAAACGCAAACAATTTAAAAACGAGCAAAAGACTAGAACAGGCACTTCACAGAGAAGGATATAAGGAATGGCCAATAAGCCCAGGAAAAAGTGCTCAAATCATTAATCATCAGGGAAAGGCAAATTAAAGCTGCAACAAGACACCAGCACTTTGGGAGGCCGAGGCGGGTGGAACACTTGAGGCCAGGAGTTTGAGACCAGTCTGGCCAACATGGTGAAACCTGTCTCTACTAAAAATACAAAAATTACCCGAGCATGGTGATGCATGCTTGTAACCTGTAATTCTAGCTACTCAGATGGCTGAGGCAGAACTGCTTGAACTCGGGAGGCGGAGGTTGCAGTGAGTTGAGATTACGCTAGATTACGCTACTGCATTCCAGCCCGGGTGACAGAGTGAGGTTCTGTTTCAAAAAAAAAAAAAAAAAAGAAGAAGAAAAAGAAGAAGAAGAATGGCTAAAATGAAAATGACTGACGCCACCAAATAATGGCGAGGATGTGGAGTACACATATACTCACTCTTGGTGAGAGTGAAACTGGCACAACCACTTTGGACAAAGGGCTGGCAGTTTCTTATCAAGTTAACTGGTTAGACAGACCCTCAGATCCCATATTTGGGTTCTTGTGAAGACTGGGAAATCTCTTCCCCAAACCAGAGAAGCCTAAACAAGTGATCCTGAATAACCTAACCTTGGCCTTGGCAATTCAGAACATGGAGGAATAATCCTAACAGGACTCAGTATGGAGAAATAATCCTTTCCAGGTGGAAAGCAAGAGTGATGTTAACAACAAACACTTCTACAACTAGCTCTAGCTGTTGCAGAAGCTTCTTTCTTCAAACACAGACCAAGCCAGGTATGCATTTCATAGGTCAATCTTGAGAATGGTGTTTACAAGGTTAAATAAATGTTTTTTGGATATACAGTTTCAAGACTCAACAGTTTCAATAATCAAGACACTACTGACATAAGAAAAGACAAATACATCAATGGAACAGAATAGAGAGTCTAGAGACAGTCCCATCCTTATATGAGCAACTGAATATCCACCAAGATACCAAACAATTGTTCCTTCCTCAGTCCTACTGTAATTTAGTTCCTGCATTAACACATCAGTCTTATTGATGAGAAGAATTACAGTCAGTTACAAATACTATATTTCTAGGATACATAAAGTTTTTTTGTGTCATGTTTTGTTTTAAGATCTGGGAATTCCAGAGACAATGATATTTTCCATAAGCAGCTTTACAATCAAGGTGCCAGGCCCTAATCATATACACAAAGAAAAAATATTAGAATGAGAAGTCAACAAAAAGTTATTCTTTAATGAAAAGAAGACTCTTTCTGCACTGACAGTTCATTATCAAGAATCATATATTTCTATTGAATACTAACATAAGGAGAACGGAGAGAGAACATGAATCTCTGAATCTTCAGATGAACCTTTACATTACGCTTGGGATGGCCCTTTAAATTGATTTTGACCAATATATAGAAAGGGACTCAGTACCTGTTGGGCACTCAGTTTGTGGGTAACTTGGCCAAAGTCACACAGGTGGTAAGTGGTGAAGCTAGATTCCAAACACACATTGGTTCCCTCCCTCCTACAGCAAGTACTGATTGAGATCATGCTCTGCCTTCTGTGATAATCACAGACACTGTCATGGACGTAGTGTCTAGAATCAATGATTACTTTTGAATGAGAGAAAAAAAACATTAAAGAGATTCCACATTTTCATCCTAAAAAAGCTTATGAAATAGGAAAGTACTGTAAGGAAGAAATATATTTAGGAATCTCTAGTTAAGAAAAAATGATTACATTTGTAGAAATGCTCTTATAATGCTTTTAAAGTAAACTAAAATCTATAGTGGATTTTTAAAAATGTCATTTAGTTGGATATAAAGTTTGAAGGCAGAGGAAACATTTGGGTGTCTATTACATGACTACAAAAATATTCTGACCAATGACAAAAATAAATTAGGGTTATATTCCCGGAGAGAACAGACATATTGAAAGGCTTTGGTGTCTCTTGTTTGTACTGAATATTCTGACATACAATCATACACATAATATTAGATGTTCATGTATAAATATTAGTCTTATCTCCTTAACTATATTATTACTTTTCCCATCGTGGTCCCAGATACACAGCTGGCACATGAATCTTGTTGAAAGAACAGAACATCAACCAAAATAAGTCTCTTTCACACCACAATTAGCTGCCTAAACATTAAAGAAGAGAATCAAAACAAAAGTCCCTCACATTCTACAAGCTGGACAGTGAATCCTTACTGAGGTGGACCATACTTGGTTGATTTTTAAATCCATTGTCTAGGGCTGGGCACGGTGGTTCATGCCTGTAATCCCAGCCCTTTAGGAGGCCAAGGCAAGTGGATCGCTTGAGCCCAGGAGTTTGAAACCAGTTTGCGTAACATGGCAAAACCCTGTCGCTACAAAAAATTAGCTGGGCATGGCGGTGTGCGCCTATAGGCCCAGCTACTCAGGAGGCTGAGGTGGGAGGATTCTTGAGCACGAGAGGTCAAGGCCGTAGTGAGCTGAGATTGTGCCACTGTACTTCCATCTGAGTGACTGAGACCTTGTCTCAAAAATAAAATAAAATAAATAAATAAGTGTACTTAAAAAAGAGTAAATAAATCTGGCCGGGTGTGGTGGCTCATGCCTGTAATCCCAGCACTTAGGGAGGCCGAGGTAGGCAGATCACCTAAGATCAGGAGTTTGAGACCAGCCTGGTTAACATGGTGAAACCCTGTCTCTATTAAAAATACAAAAATATTAGACAGGCGTGGTAGTATGTGCCTGTAATCCCAGCTACTTGGGAGGCTGACGCAGGAGAATCACTTGAATCTGGGAGGCAGAAGCTGCAGTGGGCCAAGACCGTCTCTCCAGCCTGGGCAACAAGAACAAAACTCTGTCTCAAAAAAATAAAATAAAATAACAATAAATCCACTGTCTACAGTTCATAAAAAGGTACTGTATTTCAGAGGCATAAAGACTTGAATTTCATAAACATGAATTTAACTAAGAAAAGGTCTCATATCTGACACAGGAATTCCATACAAAGAGCTATTTAGTGAGATGCTAATCTGTCGGTATTGTTACTCACAGCAAATAACAAATGTCATACATACCTAGATTTTTGTTGTACTGAAGTTTTGGCAACTGAGCGATCAAAAATAGAAAGTTGACAATTGGAAAATAGGGTAAGCGCTTTGTTGTTATGTATATCTGGAAAGAGAAAAGGTAAGAAAAATGGATGGTTAATTCACATTGCACAATATCACAGATCAGGTTTCCAAATGAAAATCTTCCATTTTACTTCAGTTTGCTCTTTGGCCTTCCTGAAATGTGGATGGTTCCATTAATTTGCTGCCTTCAGAGTTCTGTTTAACACACCTGGCCCTGCCCACATAAATACCTACATCATCATTTGCTCTTCTGGAAAGAAAATGGTTTTGCTTAGAATGACTTTCCCCCGAATCTTGTTCATGTCATTAATAAAGGGCGAGAGGAATGAGTGATGAGCAAGAATGGGAGGGGAAGGCAAAATGAAGAGCAGCTGAGGCAGAGCTGGAGGGGAATATAGGGGGACTGTGGGAGGGAGAAGAGGGAGAGATGGAAAGAGGGAAGAAGGAGAGGAGGAGGAGGGAGAGTAGAGGGAAAAGATCCATGTAGCAGTGACTGGTGGTATCTAAGTAGAAAGAGAGGAAAGTTCTTGTCATTTGCTGTCCCCTAGGCACTGTCAAAGAGCAGTCTCCCAGATGTCACGGCAGAAACTATAGTCAGGGCGTACCCGGCCAGGTCCAGACTCCCAGCTGGCTGATTCCACAGGAGACAGGGTAGCACACAGGTCAGAAGCACAGGCTCTGGTCAGACTGCCTGGCTCCTCCACTTGCTAGCTAGCCTCTCTGAGCCTCGGGTTCCTCAACTCATAATGGCGTATTTCACAGGGCTTGTTGTGAGATGAAGTGAGATAATCCACCATCAGGGTTAAGACAGTGCACTTGTTATTCAAGACGTTAGCTACTATTCAGGTCTATAATCTTTCGTCCAAAACACAAGGGATAATACAGATTTCAGAATTTCAAATTTTATAGATTTTAGAAAGACAATATGGGGCTAGGGTAATGCACTATAATCAAAGTCACTATAATCAAAGTCTGCATCAAAATATATGAATGTTTATAGTAAGGAGGATAAATAACTAGTATAAACAGCCTTATGTCAGCTCAGGACAGATTTGGCCACGCAGAGAGACCTGGCACTGAGTTATGAAAAAACTTTCAGTTCTTAGAGGTTTTCTGAGCTCACAACTGCAGGAAAGAGTTTGTAGCTCCTGTGATGACTGGGATTACCGTCAGCCACAAGGGGAAGCATCTTTGGCAAGACAGATCAATGCTACCATTTTGGGTTTGTTGCGCCTTGATGACTGAACTGCAAACCCCAGTGAAACCCGAAACTCATCTCTTACAGGGATGCAGCACTTTCCCCTTTGTCATGAGCTTTCACCAGCGCTATAGCACTTGATTCTCCCAGACCCGAGCCAGGCAGGGAAAGTATGGTGATTGCTTAGAAAGGGCAGGGAACTGAATGGAATGAAGGTTCTGGGGTCCGAACCCAGGTTCCTCTGGTATTTCTGCACAGTAATCTGTTACCCAGGCCAAATACCACTCTGTACCCCCACCCCCGCCATTATATATTTTAATTATTCACCTTATTCAGTGGGTTGTGAATGCCAGCTGCCTCCAGATATGCTGTGATTTCATATAAAAGTGTGTTATCTTCCTTGGGGTAAGGAAGTGAAGGGTCCTGATAGTGGGCTTCAATGTCTGCTAGGAGAGCCCTAAACGAAGAAAAACCCCAGAGATAAACATTAGCGATTAAATGAGTTTATACAAGAGTTAATACAGGCCGGTGACGTAATCTTTTCAAGCCTCAGTTTCCTCATTTGTAAAATGAGAGCTTGATCCCGCTAATTCTCAATCCATGCCTGTGACTGGTTTTAAGTGGAAAATTTGACCTAGAATTACTTTATCTTTTGGAATCAACCTCAATCAAATGCATTCACCATTCAAACTGTCATATATTGACTGAATTGTTCTTAATACCTGCTTTGTCAAAAGCACTGACTTGGTGAGTGAGAAGCAGGGATTATTTATCTGGTAGTAGGCAGCCTCAAACGACAGCAGGTTGCTGGCGAGGCGGAGGATATGAGTTCCCTCTGGGACAGGCCTCCACAACCACTCTTAGTAAACAACACACTTCCAACTGCCCTCTGGATGATGAGTAATCAGCCCTGTAAAAAGCCAGTTGTGGATTTCGGTAATAATTGCTTTCTAAAACCTGTGCAAGTATCCAGCAGTGTCTGGTGTGTCTCTCGCTCGCTCTCTCTAATGAATTCATTTATTCAGCGGACACGTATTGAATCATGTGATCAGTACATGCCAGATGAATACATGAATCCATTAGAAAAAGTGAGTGAGAGACAGAGATAAATGGAGGGACAATATTGAGGAAAGAGGCTCCTGAAGACAGATTTGATTATCCGTGGCAAGGAAGCCTATAAATTCAGACCTCCCACCCAAAAATAACTTAAAACAGTAAGCACTGAAGAAACCGGGGCGCTTAGATGATAAACAATTCAAGCCCACGGAAGGTTGTTTCAAACCCCTGGCACTTACTTATTGAGATTCTCCAGAGCAGCTGCCAGATGTTTAGAGTCAAACCGACAAGAATAATTTAATTCATTGGCAATCTGTTGTCTCAGAATCTGCATCTGTCCAACCTGTGCACAAGCAAGAGAGAACAAGTAGTGCATTCAAGCATTTCGGAGTGACAGTGAGGAGGTAAACACAAAGACAACAATTCTTCACTGGGCCTTCACAACACTCCACAGGAAAAAAAATAAGGATTTCCTGAACTGATCTAAGACCAGAACTGGACCTAATGGAGCACCAGAGGCCCTTCAAGGGATGTCTGGATGGACTCCCATACCCCAACCTAAAAACATCCCAAAGTCTATGATTCACAAAGTGATCTATTAATGTTCAGTTGTTCATGTATCAAAGGTATCTTTTTTGATGCTGTATTTTTAACCTTTTGGAATAAGTGCTCCACATTTAGTAGCTGCTGTGAGAAGTCTCACTTCCTTTTATTTACCCTAAACAGAACTTTCTCAAGTCCTAGGAATGCCATTTCACACTAGTATTCTCAAATTGGGTGAATATTAAGTCTGTCCAGGCCACCCAGGATTATAGGTTCTATAATTATCTGGATTACCAAATAATCTACATAAAATCTATCATGAAAATTTTAACAACGATAGCCCCTTAATCCAGGGTTCTTAATTTTTTTTGTGTGTCTGATATGGTTTGGCTGTGTCTGTACCCAAATCTCATCTCAAATCGTAGTTCCCATAATCCCCAAGTGTTGTGGGAGGGACCCAGTGGAAGGTAATTGAATTATGGGGGTGGTTACCTCCATACGGTTCTCATAATAGTGGGTGAGTTCTCACAAGATCTGATGGTTTTACACGGGGCTTTTCTCTTTTTGCTTATACTTCTCTTTCCTGTTGCCATAAGGACATGTTCGCTTCCACTTCCACCATGGTTGTAAGTTTCGTGAGGCCTCTACAGCCATGCTGAACTGTGAGTTAATTAAACCTCTTTCCTTTACAAATTACCCATTCTTGAGTATGTCTTTATTATGTGAGAATTGACTAATACAGCCTTGGATCCCTTTGGGAATCTCGTGAAGCCTATGGACACCATTTCAGAATAATGTTTTTGAATGTACAAAACAAAACATAGAGGGGAACAGTGGAAGCCAGTTGTAATGAAACATAATTAACCATTCAAAGAACAATCTGTGATACAGAGTTATGCTAGGATGGTGGATTAACAATGGTAATTTAAAAGGAGCTATGAGCATAAATGATATTTGGAGATTATCTACAATAGTTGGATGATAGGAAGTGATCTTTGGGTCAGGCTTGAGAGAGTTCAGTTTGCCCCCATAATGTTGTCTGCATCAGAAGGTCAATAGCATATTCTAACCTTTTCTGCCTATAAATGTCTTCTTTTCTACTCTAGACAAAGTATTCCTAAAAGACTGGCAAAGGGGAGGGAGGGAGGTGGGAAGAGGAGAGAAGCCAGTATTATAATGCAAGCAGCAATAAGGTGAAAATCAACACAATTCCTCTGAGTTGCTGAGTGCAGAGAAAAGTTAAGGAAAAGACAGTGGCTCACACCTGCAATCCCAGCCCTTTGGGAGGCCAAGGCAGGCTGATTGCCTGAGGCTAGGAGTTCGAGACTAAGCCTGGCCAAAATGGTGAAACTCTCTACGAAAAACAAAAAAATAAGCTGGGTGTGGTGGTGGACACCTGTAATCCCAGCTGCTTGGGAGGATGAGGCACGAGAAACACTTGAACCCAGGAGGGTAGAGGTTACAGTGAGCCAAGATTGCGCCACTGCACTCTAGCCCGGGAGACAGAGCGAGGCTGTCTCAAAAAAAAAGAAAAAGAGAAAGAGGGTGGCCTTCTCTAAGAGTGAACAAGTTACTTAGCTAAATGGAGCTTGCAATGGTCAAAAGTGTTAAACGACCTCAGATGTATTATTTTTGACCACTATTCATTCAAGACTATTATTCTATTTACGTGAAACACGTCAATCCAAAAATGCTATTTATAAATAGTAAGTCTTTTAATTTATAGAGTAGCATTATTTAAAAATTAGAATGCAACAAAGCCAAGAAAATAATAGGTTCTTTCAGGCTGTGTAAAAATGTCCCTGAAACCCTGTATCTGGCCCATATAATTCTTTGCTTAATTTTCTATGTCTAGTATACTGTGTGCCAAGGATCCTCTTGAAAATATCAATCTAGAACTGGAAAAAGAAATAAAGTCAGTTTATTTCTATAAATAGTTTATTGCTCCCGTTTAATGCACAATGAGTGTTTGTTAGTGCTGTTTTCTATTTTTGGTACTCACGCACTTCAAGCTTGAATAAGCTACTGGAGAGGCTAAGGAGCCTGGGACGGACGAGAAATTTATTCTACCTACTCATTTGCCTCTTTGGAGATATCCAGCTTATCATTCTTTCTCCAAGATTTTTCTAGCATTGCACTGTTGAGTACAGCAGCTACTAGCCACGTGCGGCTATTTACATTTAAATTAATATGAAATAAAATTAAAAATTGTGTTTCACTGTCCCACAACCCACATTTCACGAGCTCAATAGCTACAAAGGGCTAGGAGCTGCTGTCATCATCGAATAGCACAGAACATTTCCATTGTTGTTCTAGATCATTAACACTGGCTCAGTGACTGTAAGCACCCTAATTCAAGACCAAAAGACAAATTTGTCCTTGGGGGCTTTACTTAAAGATCACTGACTCAGACACAGTCATGTGGCTGTTACCGAATTACTGGCAACTATAACCAATAAGGGTCTGTAATAGCTACTGGACTGAGAACCCTCCGGTGGGCAAGGGGAAAACCTTCCAGTTTCTTGGAAGAATCCCTGTAATCCCCCTAAGGTCTCCTACAGAGTTGGAATTCACACCTGTCCAAACTCGGGTGATTTTTTAATCCTCCTAAAAGGTTTTCCAGCAATTAGAAACTTGGCCTGGGAAGTGCTTAATATCTGACAATCATGAGGCTACGGGAAGGCAGACCCACATCATGACAGGACATCTAGCAGAGCCACGGGCTCCTTGCCTTACCCATTCTGTTTAGTGATTCAAACAACAACAACAAAAAACAACAACTACTACTACTAGTCACCAAAATTATGGGAAATATATTGTGAATTTGACTGAGGTATCAATGAGTGCTGTCTCAATGAGAAACTTATATAATTGGGAGTCAGAGAATGGAACTTTTCAAAATTCCCTTAGCATTCTAGAATTCTAGACTTTTCTACGGTATGTGATACTTTTGACCACACATCATAGTTTTCCACCAGGAAGTCTACTCTTTCCTACTAGATTGTGAGCTGGCTTTCTGAGGAGACCGGTCGTGTTTCATTTTACTCTGTCTCTCACAGCAACTGACAATGGCCCTAAGTGTAATGGGTGTGTAAGAACGGGCCGTTGACGATCTCAGATTATCAGAGGATGAAAGAAGACTCATAGAAGACACAGGGGTCCCTGGGCGCTCCCGCTGCTGAGTAAAGGCAGGAAAGTAGGCAGCCGGATTCTAAAATAAGTTAGACTTCCATCCAGCAAATTAATCTCTTCATTTGTCTTTCTTATTCATTTCCAAAGTAAGAGTGCTTTATGCATAGTACAAGGATAATTTATGCCCCAAAGAACCTGGCTCCCTAACATCTATGCAGATACAAGAGGGGAGAGAGACAATGTTCTGTTCTAACAGCAGCTTGGAGCAGATGAGGTGCGTATAAATGAACTTTGTTATGTAAGAAGGGAGTATTACTGTGCAAGGGAAAGTTCCATTTTCATATATAAAAGCACCTCTACCCAAAAGGCATTCTACAAAGAGCCAGTTTTCTTGAACAAAAGGGAAACGCTAGGCTCCTAAAAAGCCTAGTCAAGAACACATCCAGAAAGGGAGATAAACAGAATGAATTTTAAAATGATAAACTGAAGTATTAAAATATTTTTGATTTAATGACAAAAGAAAGAAGAGTAGCTTTCTTTGGGCAACAAAGTTACAAGAGAACGAAAAATTAAAAAATGTAAGTATTGGCTGTCACTCTCTCTCCTACAACATACCTTCATTATAGCCTCGAGATACGCAGTCCAAATCTTCTGTGTTTTGGCAATGGCGGAAAAATAAATTTTACTTGAATTCGCTGAAAAGTTAAAACACAATTTTCTCTTTAGTACATTCGTAAAGGCTACTACTGTGTCATCACCACCTCAGGCTAGTTTCAGGACACTCACCTACAATACTTTTTAGGGGACTGACAGCATTCATGAGGTTTTTTAAAGTGTCCTGAACAGTTCTGTCTCTCAGGATAATTTTCTGAAACATACTGAGGAAATTCTAAAAACAAGAAGGCATGGTCAAAGAACCAAACATAATGAATTAAACAAGCAAATACTCCAGTTACCTAAAATGCTATGCAGAACAGAGACTGGGCCTAAGTCACACAAAACCTCTAAATAGGATGACTGCAAAAAGAAGCAACTTCAGGTTCCTATTAGAAACATCCCTTGCTAGGAAAAGTCACTGGTTTCAAGGATTAAAAAGTCTTATCTTCCCAAGTTGAAACTCACAAAAACAGTCTAATCCTAAAAGTACTATGCTGGCCAAATAAGTTTTAGTTTATCTCCAGCTCTTATCTATCCAGTAGGTATCATATGCCTAAAGTCAGTGTAAGAAATCATGGAAGAAAGGTTAAGTGAGTTCAAACTGCCCAAGATATGTTCTTGCCTCTCCCCCAGGGTGGCAGAAAACAGGCATGAAAGTCAAAAGGCTCACCTGTAACTCTTTTACAATCATAAAGCACAGAAGCCTGTCTAAGCCATTTAGACCAAAGGTCCCCAAGGTGGTCTGGATTTCAGAGAAGAGGCGGCTGCTGGTCACTTCCTGATGAGTTTTCATATCATACCAAGTGTTCAGCTGGTCTATGTGACACGTCATTCTAAAATGAAAATAACGCAAAAACCCCAGAACGGCTCAGAATTCATCCTTAAAGAGATGTTAGAACTCAACAGGACATGCGGCACCAAATAGGAAGAACAGGAGTTACATGATCTGTGTTTTCTAACTCTGTATTCAGGCACCCAAGGCATCTTCCCAGTGACCACCCAATGGAGCAGGAAGGTGAAATTTGGTCTGACCCCCTTTTCCTGCCCTGTGCCATATCATTGGTTTCAGTCATTTATTTCCATTGAGTTAGGCTGCTGACTTGGAATCATGCGGAGAAGACAAGGTTAGGTTCAGCTGTCAGGCCGGAAGACTTCAGAGCCCACTTGTCTCTCTACGCAGCCTTCATTTAAATTTCCAGTTTGGAGACAAAACAAGGCCTTGTGTCATTTCCATTTGGTAAAAAAGGAACTTAGAATCTCCACACGCTACCTAACATTTGAGACTATGACGACAAAGCAATTTGCTTTTTCCTCTCAGTTCCTGAAACTTGTAGATGCCATCTTCTGGTCCTCTCCAAATGATTCTTTTTAGACTCAGAAGTGATTGGCTGTATACAAAGCTATGCAGTCTGCCCTTCACAGCACAGTGCCTAGGAGCTGGGCTCTGGAGTCAGAAGGCCTGGAATGTATTCTGGGTCCGCCATTTATTAACTGTGATGCTGGGCAAATGACTAAGCTTTTCTGTGCTTCAGTTACTTCATCTTTAAAATGGGAATAAGAATAATGCCCATCTCATAAGATTGCTGTAAATGGCTTAATGACTGGATGTGTATAATGTGCTTAGAAGAGCGCATAGGTAAGCGTTCAATAAACAGTTGTTACTATCACAAGTGCTTGTGTGTTGACCTAAGAATCATTTTGTGGAGACAGGGGGGTGGGGGAAGAGATTAGATTCTTCTAAGGAGCGCGCAACCTAGATCCCTCACACGCAAAGTTCACGCTCCTATGAGAATCTAATGCTGCCACTGATCTGACAGGAAGTGGAGCTCAGGTGGCAATGCTTGCTTACCCATTGCTCACCTCTTGCTGTGTGGTCTGGTTTCTCACAAGCCACAGACCGGTACCAGTCCGCAGTGCAGGTGTTAGGGACCCTTGCTCTAAAGGGTCAGAATATGAGTTGACAAGTGGACCCCCGTGATTAGAATAGGGGCTGTGCCACAGGGATGCAGGTGCAGATGAGACTGCCTACGGTATTCAGGGCTCTGTAGAATTCACATACACTTACTTTGGGTCTGTGATCCGCAGGATTTCTCTGCAGAGTCGACCAATAAACGTTACAGACTCATCCACAGGGGTAAACTTGGGTATTGGAATATGAGTGGACTGGTACATGCTTTGCCAATCTTGAATCTAGAAAACAAACCCATCAATATTTAGTACACCTTTGATAAGATAATCTACTTATCTCTTTTTCACATAATTTTACAAATATAATATTGCATAAAGAGAGATAATAAAGGTTCTTTGGTGTTTTTTTTAAGATTGAGTCTTGCTCTGTCCCCCAGGCTGGAATGCAGTGGTGTGATCTTGGCTCACTGCAACCTCCACCTCCTGGGTGCAAGCAATTCTTTTGCCTCAGCCTCCTGAGTAGCTGGGATTACCAGTGCATGCCACCATGCCCGGCTAATTTTTGTATTTTTAGTAGAGATGGGGTTTCACCATGTTGGCTAGGCTAGTCTCGAACTCCTGATCTCAAGTGATCCTCCCACCTCAGCCTCCCAAAGTGCTGGGATTATAGGCATGTGCCACCAGGTCTGGCTAATTTTTGTGTTTTTAGAGAGACGGGCTGGTCTCAAACTCTTGACCTCAGGTGGTCCACCTGCCTCGGCCTTTCCAAGCACTGCGATTACAGGTGTGAGCCACTGTGCCTGGCTTGGTTTTTTATTTTAGACAGGATCTTGCTCTGCTGCCCAGGCTGGAGTGCCATGGTGTGATCACAGCTTGTTGCAGTCTCAACCTCCTGGGCTCAAGCAGTCCTCCGGCCTGAGCCTCCAAGTAGCTGGGACTACAGGCATGAGCTACTGTACCTGGCCTTTTCCTTGGTTTTGAAGAAGAAACTTCTAAAACTGCATTAATAATAGTCCCCCAGAAATACCACATATAACATTTATAAAAAACAAAGAAACATTTGTGAAAAGGTGAAGTGACAAAGAAGAAGCAAGAACTAAGATGAGGCATGGGAACTTCCGGCTTTCTGTCTTATGAGTTGACATGCATCCATGTAATATAAAAATCCAAAATGTCATAAGGCTGGAATAGACTTAAACTTTTGAAAATGTCACCTAAATCATGTCAGTTCCCACATAAAAACTTGCAGAGTGGCTCCTTGTTAACTACTTACTAAAATCAACTTCTCAGTTTTGGCACTTATGCATTTGGTATTCTTTTTTTACCCAATTAAAGAAATGGGCAAAGGACTTTTATACATATTTTTCCAAAGAAGACATACAAGTGGCCAATAAGATGTTCAACATCATTGGCCATTAGAGAAATGCAAATCAAAACCATGATGAGATACCTTCATGTGCACTAGGGTGACTGTAATCTTAAAAATTGAAAATAACGAGCATTGGTTAGGACATGGAGAAACTGGAACCCTCGTACACTGCTGTTGGGCATGTAAAATGGTGCCGTTATTGTGGAACACAGTTTGGTAGTTCCTCAATAAGTTAAGCGCAGAACTACCCATTATAGGTCCCAGTAATTCCACTCCTCAGTATGCACCCTGCCAAGCCCAAACAAAGGAGTCCTAAAAGTCTTTTGAACTGTCAATCACTTGGGTTATAACAATTAACAACAAACAGCTTCATTCTGTAGCCATTTAATGATGTCTGCCTTCTTAGGACAGTGAGCTCCCAGAGGTCACATGCCATGTCCACTTTTCTGCAACCCTCCTGGCTCCTGAACGTACTCTGAAGGTACTGAGTAGTGTTTACAGAGTTTTAGTAAATAAATAAACGTTCTTGTTGACATTTCTGAGGTTTGGGATGTGTACTCTAAATATGAGAAATAACAAATATCGTCAAGAATATTAAAATTTATTCGATACCTTTGTTCTTAGGAAGTTATTACACTCTTGCTCCACATTGTAATTTATAATACGAGATACCTCTTCCTGCCAAATCTTCAGACCATAAATGTTGACATAGTCCTGTATGTATTCAAAAGAACGATGGAATCCATCCATGGTTGCTCCCAACTCTTTCAGCTTGGGCATCAGTTCACTTGGCTGTGGAAAAGGGGAAACATAAGGCTCTTACACTGGAGTAGATTGTCAACTATTAATTCTAATATCTAATTAGACCTTAAATAGTATAGCAGGCCAGGTGTGGTGGCTCCCGCCTGTAACCCCAGCACTTTGGGAGGCTGAGGCAGGGAGATCACTTGAGGTCAGGAGTTCAAGACCAGCCTGGCCAATGTGGCAAAACCCCTACTCTACTAAAAAAATATAAAAATTAGCCAGGTGTGGTGTGCACCTGTAATCCCAGCTACTTGGGAGGCTGAGGCAGGGGAATTGCCTGAACCTGGGAGGTGGAGGCTGCAGTGAGCTGAGACTGTGCCACTGCACTCCAGCCTGGGTGACAGAATGAGACTTAATCTTAAAAAAATAAAGAATAGGCTGGGCTCATGCCTGTAATCTCTGCACTTTGGGAGGCTGAGATGGGTGGATCACTTGAGGTCAGGAGTTCAAGACCAGCCTGGCCAACGTGGTGAAACCCCGTCAAAAATACAAAAATTAGCCGGGTATGATGGCAGGCACCTATAATCCCAGCTATTCAGGAGGCTGAGGCACAAGAATCGCTTGAACCCAGGAGGTGGAGGTTGCAGTGAATCGAGATTGTGCCAATGCACTCCAGCCTGGGAGACACAACAAGACTTTGTCTCAATAAATAAATAAATACAGAGCAAGACTTTGTCCCAATATATAAATAAATAAATAAATAAATAGTACAGCAGCTAAGAGATCAGAGTCATAGTCTAAGACCTACTTTAAGATATGGAAATAACTCATTTCTTCCTTCATCTAGGATGACTGACAACTGATGTCAGATATTCAGCAAAGAAATTATTTCATTCAATTGGGAAGGAAGCCTCATATAAAGAAACAAAAAAACAATGACTATGATTTCTCTGTCATTTAATACATCTATCTAGTCTCAGAATACTTAAAACATTTTAAATTGAATTTACTATGATAATAAATATCTTAAATAGAAATTTCAGACCTATTTATTTTCTCCTGAGAAAAATGACCATATTCCCTAGCAGATAAATACATTCCCTAGCAAAATAAAAAATTACAACCTTTATAGTTCCTATCTGCTTTAGGGTTAGCAAATTCTTTTAACTATAAGAAGTAATTCTGAATCATAAACATCAGTTTAACTCTGAAATGGGGATCAATAGGTGGAGGAAAGAAGCACTGGTTTTAAAAATATGAATTTTTAAACATAAAATCTAAATTTCATATTTATACTATAAATTTATAATATGAATGGATTATAAGATAAAAAAGCACATCAGTTGTTGGTGTTGAAAACCACATATTTGCTATACATTAGCTAGGAGGTAAAGTCTTGTTCACGATAGGTTAAAAATGGCATTCTAGTCCATGCTGCAAGCTGGGCGGAGAGGAGGACAGGCCCATTCTGGTCACTGGGTACCTTGGCTCGAGGGTTGAATATCAGTCCCCTGTGCAGGGCAAAGGCAACGCGCTTCACAAGCTCTTTCCTTATTCCATCTTCCAGCAACTGCTTTGGATCCACCTAAGTGCCAATCAAAGTATTAAATGAAAAATTCAGTCCTGACAAAAAATTCAGTTATGAAAAATTCAGTCCTGACGAAATCCAGAGGAAAGATGGCCTCCAGAATCTGCTGTGGAGCATTTTCCTACCTCCTCACTAAATGATGTAAATTTTTTTCCTTTCCTGCTCCTGTGATCTTGCACAGCTTGGATGGAATTATTAAACCTGTCACCTTTTCAGGACTGTTTATTTCAGCAAAGTTCATGATGATAATTTTACAATGTGACATTTCAAAGATGGTGAATAAGCAAAGTTTTAAATGGCCTCACATTCTAATTAATGCATTAACAGTAAAAAGTGCCTTTTTGGAGGGGCGGGATGAAGGGCCTATGAATTTACAGATGCATGTTCTTCCTTTAGATTTTATTTCTGGGCACCTTATATCCATACAAACAAACTCAGATTTGAGGTTGGGTCACTCTGTAAATTGAATAATTATCTTTTCTTTCAGCATTCTTGGAATTATGTCGATAAAATAGGATAGCAAATCTGCTATCTAACTCTACAAGCTTAGTTTACTAATTATTTCATCTATAATGAAAAAGCTTGTTATTCCTTAAAAAAGTCTCTTATCAGATCCATAAAACATCAAATGGTTTTTACAGACTCCCTTGAATTCTGTGAGACTTGTTTCTTTTACTTTTAATTTGTAAAGAACCATTATTTTAAAAAGTCTTAAAGACAATTAATGGGTTCCACTTGGTTTTGATTATATTTAAATTTCAAATAAGACAGCTGCAATGGGAGTTGCAAAAACACAAAAGCCAGAGACACACGTTAAACTATGTCAAGATCATTCAATCAGGGAAATTTGGACTGTGGAGCAACTGAAGGTGAAAGGCCCTATGTTCTTCAACAGATGAACTACAGGGAAAGAAAGGAAAGGAGGGCCAGATGCGGTGGCTCACGCCTATAATCCCAGCACTTTGGGAGGCTGAGGCAGACGGATCACCTGAGGTCAGGAGTTCGAGACCAGTCTGTCCAACATAGAGAAACCCTGTCTCTCTTAAAAATACAAAATTAGCCAGGCGTGGTGGCACATGCCTGTAATCCCAGCTAGCCGGGAGGCTGAGGCAGGAGAACTGCTTGAACTTGGGAGGTGGAGGTTGTGGTGAGCTGAGATTGCACTATTGCACTCCAGTCTGGACAACAAGAGTGAAACTCCGTCTCAAAAAAAAAAAAAAAAAAAAAGAAGGAGAAGAAATCTGTAGATTAAAAAAATATAATGTATTTTTTCAAATGGGCAAGTCTAAGCTATAGTCTGGAAATTAATGACATACAGTTTCATTGGATAATAAAACTATATACAGGAGGCCTGAGATTAGGTCAGGGTGCATGAGGGGGCTTTCAGGAGTGTGGCTGACTAAATCCTATTTCTTAACTTAAGTGGTAGTCAGAATGACTGGTGTTTACCTTGTAATAACCTAATAGGCTGTTCTTTCCTTAGTTTTCAGCATCTGTGCTTTATTATACAATAAAAAGATGAATTATAAAGATATAATCAGTGAGTACAGAGTCAAAGAAGTATCATGAAGCTTTCAAATAAATATTCCTTATAAGAACAGATTTAGTGAAAGAGTTCAATGATTTCATGAATCTAAAGGTCTCATGCGGCTCTTCTAATCCTTTCCAGATTCTCACTAACCTGTGGAAGTGTTCACAGCTGAGAGAAAGCCATCTTCATACAGCCCCCTCCTTGCATTTCTATTCCCTTCCCCTGAAGTTAACAACAGTAACTATTTTCATATGGATCATCCAGAGCTTTCTCTATTCATTTATACACATAAATATCCATCCTTAAACATATATTTAATTTCAAAAATCTAAATGGGATCATGTATATATGTACAGAGACACGCATGTATGTCACACACATATTATACATATATACACAGACGTATGCATATATATCACACACACTATAAATATACACACACACACACATATACATATACATACATACATGTTTTTCTGCAACTTGCTTTTTCATTTTCCATCTTGGAGATTTTCCAGTAGTAAATTCTTTTTGAATCACTCTAGACCAATTCACAGTACGAATGCATCATGGAATATTTATTTAATCATTCCCCTACTGATGGATGTTTAGATTACAGATGCTCCTTGACTTAAGATGGAGTTACATTGCAATAAACTCATTATAAGTTGAAAATATCAGAAGTCAAAGATGCACTGAATATACCTAATCTACCAAGCATCATACCTTAGCTTCCCGTACCTCAAATGTGCTCAGACACTTACATTAGCCTACAGTTGGGCAATATCATCCAACACAAAGCCTATTTTATAATAAAGTATTGAATATCTCATGTAATTTATTGAATAGTATACTGGAAGTAGAATACCAGTATGGGTATCACCATGAAGCTGAATCATCGTAAGTTCGAGACCATGTATATTTCTTTTCTTTTTTTTTTTTTTTGCTGCCTCTAACAATGAATGCTTACATCTCTGTGTGTATCTCACTTGTTCTAAGTCATATCAACCAAATTGAACCTACACTTTTTATAAGTGTTTGAAATACAACCTCAACACTCTAAGGTTAAAGATCAGTGGGCCACAGGATTACTTTTAAAAGCCCTTAGTTACTATTGGTAGACTAGCAGAGAGAGTCTACTGGGTTGAATGGAGTTGTTCAGCAGGATATTCCTTCTGCTGTTATTATCTGAAAGATTGTGGGAAAAGATTAATACTTTACCAAGCAGTCTTTCCTTTGATAATTATTGTTAATTACCTGTATTAGGTTTTATTAAATCCTTCTTATAGTGGTCACTCTGCAGTCCTAGGATTCATCATCCTGTGTGTAAGAAGTGACTAAAATGCATGTACATTCTCTGCACATCAACTAAATTCACCTAGGATCAGGCCTAAACCATGCTTAGCAAATTCTCTTAATATTCTAGGAACTACAACGGTATTTCTTTTAGCATACTTCCAGAAAACACATACCAAAGTTCCATTTAGGTTCATTTCCTCTATTTTCTTTGATTTTAATAATGCATATATTAATATGGCAATTAGGAATGTTCAGATTCTACTGATGTCAGATATGTAGAAAAATAAAGAAAAGCACCATAAACTATATGAATGGACTCATCACTACTTACCACAGCATTCCAAATTTAAGAAGCAATGAGATACTACTTTATACCTCTTGGGAGAGCAAAATTAGAAAGTGGATAATATCAAGTATTGGCGAAGATGTAAGCTGTTAAGTCCCAATGGTCTTCTGATATTTTCAACTTGTGATGAGTTTATTGGGATGTAACACCATTGTAAGTCAAGGAACACTTGTATCTCAACATCCATCAGTAGTGGAATGGTAAATACACCATGATGCATTTGTACTATGGATTGGTCTGCAGCCATTTGAAAAGAATGTAGATTTCAGAGGAATTCTTGCACAGGTCTGGAGTGGGGATACGCTCAGAGACGTTCATCATGACATTGGTTGTGATAATGGGGGGCATAGGTGTCTGTCCCAAGCTGGATGGTTAAGAAAAATGTGGAATTCTATGCAGCAGTAAAAAGTAACCTACTATCTCACCTATAGCAATATAAATAAATTGCAAAAGCAATAACCAGTAACAGAAGTTGGAAAAAGAATGAGACTTAGAGCACAATATGGTTGAGATAAATCAAAAGTACATGCACACATCAAATAATGCCATATGCTAAAAACAAGAATACCTGCATATTTAGGAACATTTACCAAACACACAAAGTTGGTGCTACAGGTAACGGAAATGGAAGCAGGGATCCAGGAGAAGAAAAAACCAAACAAACAAAAGATGAGAGGAGCTTGCATGCCCCAGTGATGACAGTGGTCTGTTAAAAGAGGGATATGATTATCTTAGCTCTCTGTACCTGGGGTGTGAAACAAAAATACTAAAAATGAAGGAAGGAAAAGAGAGAGAGAGAAGAAAGCAATTTTGCCTAAGGAAATCGAATTTTTTTTTTTTTTGCTTTTCCCAAAATTCAATCAAATACATTTTTCTTAAATTTAAACAACTCTTTGGTAAAACAGTACTAGTACCACATATTTTCTGCAGAACTACAAGATAAAGAAATTCCCACTACCTTCAGGTATTAAGAGAAATAGATTACAATACTTTCTCTTCCTCCATTAATAAGTGAGTAAAACGGGTAGGGCACCGTGGCTCACGCCTATAATCCCAGCACTTTGAAAGGCCAAGACAGATGGATCACTTGAGGTCAGGAGTTTGAGACCAGCCTAGCCAAGAAGGTGAAACTTGTCTCTACCAAAAATACAAAAATTAGCTGGGTGTGGTGTTGCGCACCTGTAGTACCAACTACGTGGGAGGTTGAGGCATGAGAATCACTTGAACCTGGGAGGTGGAGGTTGCAGTGAGCTGAGACTGCAACACTGCATTCTAGCCTGGGCAACAGAGAGAGAGAAGCTGTCTCAAAAAACTAAACTAAAATAAAATAAATGAGTAAAATGAAGACCGAAACTGGAATGTGAAACAGCAAGATGATGTCACTCCCTTTTGCACACATGATAGTTACCACAAAAATCCAAACAGCTAAGAGTCATGGTACCAGGCCACACAGACTAACAAAACTGTTACCTTGATGATGCCAACCAAAGTCGTTTTCATCATTAAGATGCCTTCAGTAAAAATGGAAATAGCATGAGTAAGCTTGGCAACCTATAACAAAGAAAAAGAGGTATGAAAAAATACTTCAGATAAAAGACCCATCATTTCCAGGAAATCAGAAATCATTGGCTAATAGTCCTGGAATGAGCAAAGATAACAGGAAATGAACCTGCAGCTTTAGGACACCTGTGTCCACATGTTCTGGACAGAAATGAGGTATAACTGAAAGCCCACTGTTAGACATATTGGGTGACCGAGTCAGAAGACATCAGTTCATTCTTTCACGTTTGACAAAGCATTTCTCCTTTAGGCTTCATTTTCTCACGTCTAAAATTTGGGACAGAACTCAATGATCTAGATGGGCCCTTCTGGCTAGAAAAGACTATGAGACTGAGAAGGTAACCTCCCTTTCCATAGCCTCCTGATTATTTGCAAGCAACACCAGCAGACATTGACAAGGTAGACAGGTGCTAGCTATATTGCTGAATCAGAATAAACGTGGAAATATCAAGCTTGATAATCTAAGTCCCTGACATATTTCTTGGACTTGTGTCAGAATGGGAAATTGACACTGTATATCATATTTTCAATCTTCACTTGATTTTACTTTTGATGTCTTTAAATTCTAAGTTCAGGGAGAAAAAAATCAGAGGTGTTTGGGGAGAAGAACCTCTGAGGCTGCTGAACTATTACTGATGAGCTTAAAATCCACCTATAGTAAATGGTTAATGGAATATAGATTATTTTGAGCTGTTCAAAAAGCAGGAACATGATATGAAAAGTCAGGTAATCTAGTTCAAAGAGAACAAGGGCTGCTTTAGCAAGACTGTTCTAGAAAAAAGTGGCCACCTAAGCTCCATTTCCGCTGAGAATACTGAGGCGAACAAGGCCTTAAATGACACCAGAAAAACATCAAGAATTAAAGGTGTGATTGTACTAAAATCATAAAACATGTTTACCATTGCAAATGTGAGAAAACAAGTCAGAATTGGTCTGGTGGTCCCCAGAATACGGCAGGCGACACAGGCTTGTGATATTTCATGACTTACTTTTTAATATGAAAAGGCAGAAGTCAGAGGGACACAGTACCTCGTACCGTGGGCCCAGCTGAGCATAGTCCCTCAGCTTGTCTTTGTCCAGGCGGGTAGGCACTTCAATAATGTCGTGAGTCTGAAGCTTTATGATCTTTAGAAGAGATGTAAACATGCTTTCTGGGATGATCTGCAAAACCTTCAGTGAAAAGGACAGGAGGAAACGCAATGAACATCCGTTTTACTTTTCTTGGCTGACAAATATTAGGATGGCAGTAAACGACAGCAATTTGTCTATCTAGGGGGATGCTGAAAAATGTAAAAGAGCTGTTTCAATAACTGCTGGCAGGCACAGGGCTCCATTCCTTTAAATATTAATTGCTTACAGAATATAAAGCTAATCCTTCTAAAAATGCTGCAAAAAACCATATCATTCCCACTTTACAGATTTTAAAAAGATCGAGGTTCAAAAATGTTAAGTAACATCACTATAGAGGACTCGGCCAGTAAGTGACACCAGTAAACTTTGAATTTAGGCCTGTCTGGCTTCATACTCCATCAGACGTTATTAAAACAAGAATCAAAATTCCCATGAAAACCTGAATTGGGCTCTGACCGGGAGATGCTGGATCTAGATCTGGCTCTTTTACCAGATATGGCTCTGTGATTTTGAAGAAACTATTATAATCTCTGTTTCTATGTCTATAAAATAGATGTGAATACCATCAACATTTAAAACACAGAAATAAAAGTTCCTGGCAAGTAAAAACATCTGTACACCCACAGTAGCAATAAGTTTATTTTTAGGTGTTGCAAATTTCTGGAATCAGATTTTTAAAAGGGAAAGAGACATGGATATACTTTTTGGGGGCCTAAGCGTACTTTTTGTATTCAAAACAGCAGTTATCTGGTAAGAGTAAATAGCACCCTGATGCATTTCTTACTTTTCTCACATAGGATACCAACTCTCCAGAATAGTACTGCGACACGCTGAGCAGATCGGGGCTATTTGCCTGATTAATACGAAGAAGGGGCAGATCGAGGGCAGAAGCAAGCTGGAAGAAAAATAAGGCATATCTGTTTCTCTGTTTCAAAAAGAGTCCTAGAAATCTTCTTTTCCAGAAAATGTAACATACAACAAAACATTTGGGTTTTACCCAACAGAGGGCAACAACCACCGAGTCTCATCAATATCACTAATAGTTACTGACAATACAGTTTTTGAAAAACCCTAGTTAACTGTAATGGCAGTGGTTCTTAAACTGTGCTCCCTGGACCGCTAGCTTCAGCATGACCTGGGAACTTGTTAGACATGCAAATTGTTGGGTGCCACTCCACACTGACTTAGTTGGACGCCCTGGGGGTGGGGCTCAGCAATCTGTCTTACAGCCAGCCCCGCAGGTGATTCTGATGCATGCTCAAGTTTGAGAGCCACTGTGTCACAGAAGATAGCTACTCCGGTGTGGAAATAAGACATCCTGACTGATGCGCTACTGAATCCGTCCAATCTAATATGCTGTCAAGTGTAAGAAGTGCCATTATTGGACGGGCGCAGTGGCTCACACCTGTAATCCCAGCACTTTGGGAGACCGAGGCGGGCGGATCACGAGGTCAGGAGATTGAGACCATCCTGGCTAACACAGTGAAACCCCTTCTCTACTAAAAAAGACAAAAAAATTAGCTGGGTGTGGTGGCGGGCGCCTGTAGTCCCAGCTACTCGGGAGGCTGAGGCCGGAGAATGGTGTGAACCCAGGAGGTGGAGCTTGCAGTGAGCTGAGATGGCACCACTGCACTCCAGCCTGGGCAACAGAGTGAGACTCTGTCTCAAAAAAAAAAAGAAGTGCCACTATTTTATATGCCACTCAGAAAAAAATAAAATGCTGACAACTAAACTATGATATGCCATCAACGATAAAACCTATCCCCAGTTACAGAAATGTTAAAACATGAAAAAAGTTGCAATAGCCAGGTGCATGGTGCATGCCTATAATGCAAGCTACTTGGGAGGCTAAGGCAGGAGGATTGTTTGAGCCTGGGAGTTTGAGATACAGCCTGGGCAACACAGTAAAACCCCATCCCTCTCACCCCCACCTCCCAAAAAATGATGCATCTCAGAATTGATATATATGGTACATGGTAGCTTTGTCAGAAGACATTGAGTAGGCTGGGCTTGGTGGTTCACACCTGTAATCCCAGCACTTTGGGAGGCCCAGGCAGGAGGAATATTTGAGGTTAGGAATTCAAGACCAGCCTGGCCAACATGGTGAAACCCCATCTCTACTAAAAATAGTAAAAATTAGCTGGACATGGTGGCGAATGCCTATAATGTCAACTACTTGGGAGGCTGAGGCAAGAGAATTGCTTGAACCTGGGGGGCAGAGCTGCACTCCCGCCTGGGAAACAAAGCAAGATTCCATCTCAAAATAAATAAATAATTAATTAATTAATTAATTAAAAAAATAGAAGACGACACTGAGTGGATTTTTTATTCATTTACCACGAACTGAAATTACCATGAGAGCACGGGCTGTGCCTATTTTTCACCAATATTCCCTGTTATTGTAGATATTAATACTAGTTTGTAGCAGAGGTTCAGTAATTTTTTTGAATGAATAAGTAAAAGGACTTAATTCATGCCTAGGGAGTAAAGGACACAAAAGACTCACATTTTTAGTACACAGATAAAACTTAAAAAAAAAATCTACTCTTCACTTAAAAATAGCATTCTTGAAGATATTCCAACTTATAAAATAGTAATCCTGAAGACATTCCAACTTATATTAATTAAAACTTTAAATATTTCTGGCATCTTTGAAACTAAGATCTCATGGAAAAACTGCTAACAATTTCAGTCTATAAAAATGCTGAAATTATTTACCTTCCTAAAAGGATAAAATCTTGGGCTGAATTAACGAATGAGGTATGAATGAAGGCCAACTCTTTCCTAGTAACAGAGAATCTCACTGTGTTTTGCTTACCTTTAGGAAGGTAGCTCTGAGTTTAGTAACCATGGATGGATTTACCCTTATGCTTTCTTGCATGATGGATGTGAAACTGTAAAAAGAAGAGAAATGGTAAGAAAATGTTCCCAGGGTCTTTCATCTACAGCAAATGTCAGCACTGCCTACATTACCTGTCAATCAACTGCCAAGCAAAAGAAAGGTCCCCAACGATCTGCATTGTGATCAGAACCTCCTCTTTAATGTTAATGGTTCTGATCATTTGATGAAGAAACTTTCGAGTATCGGCAAGAAACTGACATACTTGCAGATTGGATTCCAACTGGTGGAATTCTTGAACCTGTATTATAGAAATATACTTAATTTAAAAATCCTGAATGGACTCTATAGTGCTCATTTGTTCTTGAAAACACTTCAAATAAAGCACACTACTTCTGACGATTTCAGTATTAATTATATCTCTAAAAATATATAATCATACCAATTAGATAGGGTTATAGATTATGAGTAAAAATGATGTTTTGAATAATAGAGTTGGCCGGGCGTGGTGGCTCATGCCTGTAATCCCAGCACTCTGGGAGGCCGAGGCAGGTGGATCACCTGAGGTCAGAAGTTCAAGACAAGCCTGGTTAACATGGTGAAACCCCATCTCTACTAAAAATACAAAATTAGCTGGGCATTGTGGCAGGCGCCTGTAGTCCCAGCTACCCGGGAAGCTGAGGCAAGAGAATCGCTGGAACCCAGGAGGTAGAGTTTGCAGTGAGCTGAGATGGCGCCACTGCACTCCAGCCTGGGTGACAGAACTAGATTCCACCTCCAAAAAAAAAAAAAAAAAAAAGAGTTTATGGTTATTTTTCTGGTGCTTTTAGCTATCATTTTAAATCTAGTTAAATTTAAGAGTGGTGAGGTATAATTTTTTTCGTACAATCATTTTTGAGTTGAAAGAAAAACAATAAACTTTTTTCAGAAAAGAGAATATACCACTTACAAGCATATGATCATTATATAATTATTTTTGTTTTTTTTATGTATTCCTTTCTGGTTTTTTTCCCCAAGGCACACACTTTTTTACAACTCTAAAAATGGTATACACGTGCAATTTTGTTTTTGCTTTTACCTCCTTATCACAATTTGCCCAATGCTTCTATGCTATTTTTATAATTATGTTTCTAAGATTACATGTTTCATCAAGTTAAAATATTATAATTTTTGCTACCATTCTCTTCACACTAGTCATTTATTTCCCCAAATTTAGGACACTGTCTGTTACAGGAAACATATTAATTCACATTGCTTTGACTTCTGATGAAATAGTCTCTCAGATATATTTACAGGAACAGACTGCTGGGTGGGTCATAAGGTGTGATTCACGATCCAAGAAACTTCATTTAAAAAGCCTTTCCTTACCTCCTCCAAAGCTTGTATCAGTTGCACAGTTTTTCTGCCCGCAGCAGTAGAATCATCATAATTTAAAGACAATATTTGTTTTGAGATCTCTCTGAACCAAGCTTGAAGGTTTTCTAGTAATACAGAAATAAGAAAAGACTACTGAAATCCTTGAATTCCTGTAGCTGTGGCTTTGAATTTAACTAAATAATCTTTTACAAATTCAGTTCCTCAGCACTTTTACCGTGGGCCTAACACTAGGAATTTTCCAAACGATAAAAATGCCTGGAGCATGCGACATAGTAGAATAAACTTTCTACATAAATAGCTTAGTCTATAACACTTGGCAGACAAATACTAAAGGCTAAAGCACACGCTATATAAACGGTAAGTGTAGAGGTGGTAGTGGCAGTGGAGAAGAGTTGGAAGGGAACTGAAGGATGTCCCTAGTTACCAGGGAGAGTTTTCTGGCGAAGCGAGGAAAGGTAAAGATCTGGATCATCGGAGAGATGAAGGGTATTGTATCCAGATGAAAAACAGACACGGGCAGAGGTTTCAGGGCAAGAATGACAAGAGCATATCTTGGAGGGCAAAGAAGAGACCAATATGACAGAAGTGTAAGGTGTGACTGATGAGTCACAGGGATGTCAGAACAATGCAGGGGGTGTCATTTGCACTTATGAACCAGCAGACATTTCATACAGTAGAGAAAGAGAAGGGTGTCCACATGCTCTGAGTACCCTCAGTGTGTCAGGCAAAGTTCTAAGTATTTAATCTTCACAGCAATATAGGGAGGTGGAATTGGTTAGCCATTTCCCAGATAAAGAGGCTGATGCTCAGAGAAACTGAGAATGCTATGCAGGGTGACACTAAATGGCAGAGCCAGGACTTACAATTGTCTGTCCAAGTTCAAAAACTCTGCTCTTTACCTCACCAAGTTGATCCCCTAAAATTTTTGTTTGTTTATCAATGGGGTGGTTCCACATTATTAAAAGGCCTTACTTACTTATGATCTAAGTTATTTCAAGAATTAGCATGACGAACACTCATAATTTTGAAGATTTTTGTAGGGCTGAGGGGCAGCGATGGAGTAGTAGAAAGAGCATGAAATTTGGCGTCTGAGATGAGCAAGACCCAGGCTCTTCACCTTTGTACCTTCAGCAAATGATTGCATGTTTAAGCCTCAGTTTCCTTACATATATGAAATAAGGATTAAGATGTGTATACTACAGGGTTGTAAGGTGAGAAAAAATCGTGAAAGTATGTCCTAAGCTGTAATAAACTATACAGCCGGAAAAAAAATGTAAAATTGTTATTTCATCTCTGAAACAAAGTTGGTATTTTTAAGGGCCTAAAAGAAACTATCACAGAGATTAACGCACTGATTCTAGACAGCTAATGGGGTCAGATTGTTACACGTGATTGTTTTGCAGATCACAATATGATAACCATAATATTCATTCTAGACTTCAGGTTTCATATCACAATATGGTGACCTGCAAAACATGTTTCTAGTTTATATCACATCATTATATGTTGGCTGACTTTTCCCTATAGGAACAATAATACAATTTGGAAATATATTTTTGACCAACCACTCAGCATCAAAGAAATAAACAAAAGCCAAAATATAGTAATCACAAGCTCATACTGATTAAAAATAATAGTTTTTAAACAAGAAGCTACACTACTAAGCAATTCTACAGTATAATTAACTTCATCAGAAATCAATCGGATAGTTAAAACAAAATTAAGCATTAAAAAATAGTTTGTTGTCATAAAATTCAGAATGGTTTTTTGGGAGCAGTTAGAAATTTCTTATTTATAAAAATTTGAAATGGTGCCAGAACTTTCCTATAAATAAAATTTCCTTGAAGAAGAAGGATCAAAATCATTAAAGTAAAACTTGAGTTTGTGTTTTTTCAAAACTAGTCTGCAGTACCTTCTTCTGCCACTAGATAGCAGGTGCGTTGGTGAACAAGAATCAAGCAAGACCAGAAGAATTTTAGGTATCATCTCTGCTGGTAGATTACTAACATTCTTGGGTGATGTATCCTTCTTGAGAAGATCATGAGAGTTATAGATCCTTTCCCCCCTTTCCCCAAATCACATAAACTGACACATTAGTTCTGCATACCATGGAGGGGAAGGCCAACTGTGACTCTCTAAAATCTTGTCTATGAACTGGAGTTACCAAAACCCCTGGTTTAGCCTAACCTCACGTTTCAAAGATAAGATCAAAACCTGAACTCTAGAATGGATATGAACATCGCCCAAGAGAGCAGAAAGCTAGACGTAGCCAAACTAACCTTCAGATCTTTATTAGCAATACTAAAGAGGGAATACCATAGGATGCAATAATGAGAACATAAAGCCTTTTAACCTGCCAGTTTCCAAGGTTTCAAATAACCTGTGCATACATTCCAAACACACCAGTATTTCCTCTTCAGCAATTACCATTTTTCTCCACTCTGGTTAGGGGTTTCACTCCTGAAAAGACATCAGCAAGCTCAGTCATCCGCTCCGAACCCTCTTTCTTGTAATGCTCCCATTTGGTTTGCTTTTCTGAAAGCATTTGCTTGAACATCTGTTGAAGCGACAGAAAAGATTTACTTAAGAGAAAATCCAGACTAGGCAGCTTATGAAAAGAGCTTGAGGAAACCCAATTTAAATTTTAAATAAGAAGCTACACTGTAAATTAACAGTGACCCTGATGTCATCTCCTTAGGCACTGATACTTTGTAGAAATTCAAGGACAAAGCCAGACCACCTCCAAAACAGTAGTTCTCATACCAACTGCACATCAGCACCACCAAGAGGAGGGCTTTAAAGTTTTCAAATTCCCAAGGCCCACCCCTAAAGATTCTGGTTCAGGCGATCTTGAATAGGGCTGGAAATCAGCATTTTTAATGTGAGATTAAATTTGTGACCACTGCTCTATGGTTCTTTCTAGGCAACAATGTCTGCAACTCTAAACAGTCAGGGATACTCTGTGTATATTACCTTCTCTGATGACTGGGGAATGAACTAAATTAACTACAAAAGTTCTTTGTTTTATTATACAAGTTTAATTGTTTATTTTTATTATTATACAAGTAATTATGTTTATTTTTATTTATTTATTTTTTAGAGACAGGGTCTCACTCTGTTGCCCAGGCTAGAGTGCAGTGGGGTGATCATGGCTCACTACAACCCTGAACTTCTGGGTTCAAGTGACCCTCCTGCCTCAGTCTCTCAAATAGCTAGGGCTATGGGCATGCACCACTATGCCTGGTTAACTTTATTATTTTTTTGCAGAGATGGGGGTCTTGCTATGTTGTCCAGGCTGGTGTCTCAAACTCTCAGTCTCAAGTGATCCTCCCTCCTTGGTCTCCCACACTGTTGGGATTATAGGTATGAGCCATTCAATCACCTTAATTCTGTTTAATTCACTCCTTCATAAAATTTAAATTCTACAAAGTCTTGGGCAGAGAAGAAAAAGGTGTAACTCAGGGTTGGGCTTTTTTTTTTTTCTGAAACAAACTTAAAAAACATACTTATTTCTCACTAAAGGACAGGCCATCTCAGACAAGGGTAGATGGTTTTTTACACTGGGTTCTTAGGAGGTAAACAGGCATGAACACTGATTTCTCACTTAAGAAATTCCTCACTTGCCAGCATCATAATGAACCTTGAAAAGCCGAGCAATGGGATAGGGAGACTCCATCTGCAGGTGGAGAATTAGGGCTCTGTGGAATTTTGCAGGGCCTGTAGAGGAAGAATCTTAGTGATCTGGACAGAATGACTAATCAACAAAATGATGAGGGAGAGGATGAGGAATAATGAAATTATTTATAGAGTCTACCCTAACTTTCTGAGTCCCTCGGATCAATCAATGCCATTTGACAATGGCAAAGCAACAACATAAGAGCACCCTGAGGCCTTCGTAAGAGACTACATGGCATCAAGCCCTTCAAACACGCATTCACATGAACTCACAGGTTTCACATCTTGCAGGATGAAATTTGGGATGGGGATGGTCCTTGAATTAGGAAATGCGCTGTCATATAAAGATTAGAAGAAACACAGGTCCAATTACTGTGTCTATAGGATACTCAGAAAGTGATTCTATAAACAGTGCAGGATGGGAAGTAGGAGAGAGGAAGCACAGGTTAAAGAACCAAGCTGAAATGTCAGAAATTCAAATATGTCATTTCTTTGAGCAATTTGTATCGGGTATTTTTTTTTTCTTTTTACAAGAGCTTTCCTGAAGACCTCTCATGAGTTGGTACTCCTTTATGCTGTCTTGTTTCCTGTCTACCTGGATAGACAGAAGGAAGCCGTCCATTCTGTTTCAATAGATTCCAGAGAACAGACTTATCATTAGAAATACAGGCTTGGTCAGTCAGATAGCTTAGGTCTGTCCTGATTGCCACTCAACAATGCTGAACTACATATTATCTATAGAACTCTTGGGTCCCTGGGGCTCCAGTTCATAAATCCAACTGGTCTGAGGGCATTTCTTTCGTTCTTTTTTTTTTTTTTTTTTTTGAGACAGAGTCTTGCTCTGTTGCCCAGGTTGGAGTGCAGTGGCATGATCTCAGCTCACTGTAACCTCTGCCTGCGGGTTCAAGTGATTCTCCTGCCTCAGCCTCCTGAGGAGCTTGGAATACAGGCACATGCTATTAAGCCCAGCTAATTTTTGTATTTTTAGTAGAGACGGGGTTTCGCTATGTTGGCCAGACTGGTCTCGAACTCCTGACCTCAGGTGATCCACCTGCCTCGGCCTCCCAAAGTGCTGGGATTGTAGGCATGAGACACTGCTCGACTGGGCATTTCTTCACTGTGGGCATTTTTTCACTTGCCTCTGAAAGGCCACTTTTGCTTTGACCTGGTTCCTGTTCTTGGATCTTTCCTGCTTTTTCACCTTGGCTTAATCTGTCTTTCTTCCCCCACTATACTGACAGGACAGCTCCTAGATGGTAGGGACATACTTTGTTCATATTTACATTTCCAGCACCTAGCAAAGAACAGAGTAGGTATTCAATAACTATTTGCTATTCAGAGGGAAACCATTAAAATTATTAATAGATTAAAAAGGAGCAGCATTTATCTGATTTGATAAAATTATACCCAGACAAATCACTGAAAACACTCAGCACAGGCATTATCATTATGTTAGTAGTCAGCACCTACTTTCTCTGAGCTACTTAGTAGGGGAATATAGTGTCCTCAGACACGTAGAAGATAAAGAAACATCTAGTACACCAGTAACCAAACTGAAGCAAGATGAGGATCTGTTCCGAATGGGTATAAATGTCCGGGCTAGTTCCTGGGCCCACCTGATCCAAGCCCCCAGGGTTACTGGTTTTAAAACCTGGGCATTCCCAGGTACCCATCATTTTTATTATGCCCATATAGGCTTCTTTAGAGGTAAGACTAACCTCAGCCATTTTCTTCAGTGAACTCAGATGCCTTAAAGTCCTCAAGATGACCTTGTACAAATGCAAATCACCCACCCTATTTAATCCCTTTTCGGTGGTTCTCATGGCTCCTAGGATAAAGACCAAAGTCCTGCAAGGTCTAGTATGAGCTGACTCCTGACTACCTTTCAGCCTCATTTCACACTACCTTTCTCTCACTCCTCTCTAGCCAACTGGTCTTTCAGGTCTTTGAATTGTTTATGCTCCTCCTCATCCAAGAAGACTTGATATTCTTCCTGTCACTGGAATGTTCTGCATCACACTCCCTACCTTTGTCTAGCTAACACTAACAGATCCCTTCCCCAGACCCCTTCAGACGCTCTTGTGTCTCTTCTCATGCAAGTCTACCAGGATGCGACAGGATACTTTATTTTAGGTACTTGGAGAACTACATTCCTTTCCCTCAGAGCAAATATCTGAGTTTGTATTTACATTTTTATTAGTGTGATTTTTTTTTTTTTTTTTTGAGACAAGTTATCACTCTCTTGCCCAGGCTGGAGTGCAGCGGTGCGATCTTGGCTCACTGTAACCTCCGCCTCCCAGGTTCAACTGATTCTCATGCCTCAGCCTCCTCAGTTGCTGAGACTATAGCCGTGCACCACCATGCCTGGCTAACTTTTGTATTTTTAGTAAAGACAAGATTTCACCAGCCTGCTGACCAGGCTGGTCTCGAACTCCTAACCTCAGGTGATCTGCCCACATTGGCCTTCCAAAGTGCTGGGATTACAAGCATGAACCACTGCACTTGGCCTATAGTGATTCTTTAATTAATGTCTATATTCCCCATTAGGCTATAACCTCTACCATCTTGTGTACCTTTTCCCATCACTGTATCCCCAGTGAAAGGAGGCATTATATGCTTGTTAAATGTTTATTCCTGTCCTTTTACTATAAGAACTATCTCAACAGCTCGAATCTGTACCTGAATCAAAGACAGAGCAAGTAATCCTAGTCTTTCTTTTTTTTTTTTTTTTAATATTTTTAAGCATAAAAAAGCTAAGACTGTGGTGATATTCATTCAAATATTTTTACCTCTTTGAGTATAAACTCAAATTGTGCAGTATCCAATAGCAGCTGGAAGAGGATCCTGGGATTGTACCGAGAGTCTGTTAGAATCTGGTCCTTGATTTGACGAAAGCGTTTGTTGTTTGGGTCACAGGCTAGAAATAGGAAAAGTGTTATCTGCTTACTAAATGTGTAGAAAATATCTATGAAATAAATAAATTCTTAAATATCTTCCTTCATTTTAACCATTTAAAAAGTAATTAGCAAAATGTCTATCAATAAAAGATGGTGAAATATAGTATATCTATGCCATGGAGTACAATTAAACTGTTAAATGACAGTTGAAACTGACACGGAGTGTCATCCTTGAAAGACTGTTGAATGAAAAAAAGCAAGCTGCAGAACAGTGTTTCCAAATTTTGTGAGCATTCTGTGGTTCGTTCATAGCAACTGCCTAAAATGAATGGGCAGAGCCTCGTTGTACTACTTCATACTTCATAGCTGGGTGGCTTCCTCATGTCCTGTCTGTTGGAGTTGCTTTTGCTTTAGGCATTGATCCGTGCCATTCAGTAATGGACCGCTATCCCTAGAGATGCCTGTTTGCAAGGCTGGCTCTTGACTGGCATCTGGAAACTTGAATTTCGTGAAGAGCTGCCATCATTTTGAGAACTCACAAGATCAGCTCACTGAGCCTTAAATGTTTGTACAAACGTTTTCCTTCTGGAAGTCTGGAACTTTGGTATGTGCTGGGCAGAGGCTACCTAAATGAGCAGCCCCCAATAGAAACCGAAGGAAGCTGAGTCTAATGAGCTTTCCTGGTTGACAACACTTCATATGCATTGTCACGACTCACTGCTGGGGGAATTAAGTGTGCCCTGTGGGACTCCACTGGGAGAGGATGCTCGGTTGTGCCTCATTCCTCCAAATTCACCCCATGTGCCCTTTTCCTTTGCAGATTTTGCCATCTATTCTTTCGCTATAATAAATCATAGCTGTGAGTACTACTAGATGCTGAGTCCTCTGTGTCCTTGTGGTGAATCACTGAAGCCGGAATGGTCATGGGGAATGCCTGACACAATAAGGACAGGCTCCTCACACAAAGACGAGGGACCCCCAAACAAGAAGCAGCACACCTGTGGCCATCCTGCTCCTTGTAGAGGCCAGAGGGCATGGCAGGCACTCAGTTTTCTGAACTATCCACTACCCAGGCAAAGGGAGCTTAAAGCAACTAGGCCAAGGTCACAAAATTAGGCAGTGATTGACCGAAGGTAAAAATACTGGATGTCCTCATTCTTAGGTCATCCTATCAGCCAAGCTAAACCATTTCAAATGAAATAAACGCCAAGTTAAAAGAAAAGAATAGAATAAAAAATACTGATATTTGCTTAGACTGGTTTATAAGGCAAATTATTTATCTAAGAAAGAATAAGTAGAATAAGGCAAAAATACAAGGCAAAGCTACTGCTGTGGTTTGAATGCGTCTTCCAAAAGTTCATGTTAGAAACTTGGTTGCCATTGTGGCAGTGTTAAGAGGTAGAGCCCCGGGGGGGCAATTATGTTATGAGGGGTCCACCCTCATGAATGGACTAATGCCATTACCCCGGGAGTGGGTTAGTTATTGCAACCGTGGCTTTGTTATAAAAGTGAACTCTCTCTTGCACCCACTTTCTTGTCTTTCTGCCTATCTGGCATCTATTGACCCTTGCTAGATGCTGGCACCATGCTCTTGGACTTCCCAGCCTCCAGAACTGTGAGCCAAATAAACTTCTTTATATACTTCCTACTCTGTGGTATTGTGCTAGAGCAGCAGAAAATGAACAAAGACACATAAAGTCAAAGTCAAAATAAAAACTCTAAGACTTAAACAGACTTTGTCAACAAGTTCACAGCTGATAGGTATAAGGTCCATGGTAGTTATACTAGTATTACATGTGCACCCTCCTGCCTTCCTAGTCCTGTCCCCCATCAATATCTCAGGATGTCTGGCAAGTACAGAACAACAATGTTGTATAGGTATATGTCATGGGTGGTTTTGGTGCTTTAGTTATGATGAAGCCTGTGGAAGGTCACCTTATATGCTGATTTCTAAGTTACTCCATCAGGAGGAGACTCCTGACAACCTGGAAAAGAGGCTCAGTTTTCATAGGAAACCACAGAGTTCTGATTTTTCATGAATTTGCCAGAACTATCTGGGAAGAAATATATTGGAATCGGTGACACTGATTACACAAAGAGGAAATTCTCAGCTCCATATTTACCTAACTAAACAAAAATCAAACAAACTCAGGAGTTCCAGTTGTCTTTACACTAATTTTAATTAAACTAGAAATCTCCTGATTTTAATCTGCTTTCATGTTTGCATAGGGAATGTTAAGTACCAGTTGTTGGACAAACACTCTATATTTCTCAATGTGCTAAACCAGGTTTGCTTCTGGGGTTCCCTGGGCCTGACCATCTCTCTCAGATCTGACCCTTAAGGATTCACACCCAGAGAACTGCAGAGCCATCAGAACTTTGGGGTCAAACTTCAGCAGCCAGCCAGCCTTTCTCATCCCATATTTCCTCAGAGAATATTTCTTCACAAGGTTCTGTACAAGCATCCTAAGACTGGGAAATGCCTCCAGCAACGCAACAGGAGGCAATCTGAGAATAGGCCCGCTTTTCTGTACACCATGACTGAAATTCCATAAAAGTTAACCAAGCGGTTACTTTTCCCACATGTGACTCACAATCAGATAGGCCAATCATTTGTTTCTGATAAATTATGACCCTGTGCAATCAGGTCAGACAACTGCCAGCCACAAAAATGAAAGACAAATGTGGCTGAAGGTAAAACCACAGACCTCTGGCAAGCCAAGGTTGTCCCTGGCATGGGTGCAAATTCAGGAGACTACTGGCTTTCCGAACACAGGCAGGGCCCTCCGGCAGGGTCACACAGAAGATGAAGATGAGGCTGAGTCACTAGAAAACCCCAGTTGGTTTTATGACAGGATAAAGTGAGGGCTTGAGTTGTTTATACGCTTGTGAATGCGAGACTTTTGGTAAAGAAGATTAAAAGCTGAGTCAATGTAGTAAAATCCTCAAATTAGAACTGGAGTTTATGTAAAAAATAAACTCAACTAATTAAAAACAGATTCAGGGATTAAAAACTCCAGCCATGGTGTTCATACTGTGGGTAAATTGTAAATGGATATGGGCCAACAAGCAAGATGATGAAACAAACTGGAAAGCAGCTCTCAGGATAAAGGTTTAAGAAGCTGGAGAGAAGACTGAGGGGAAACTCCACACATTTTCAAAGATACGAAGGATGAGGAAGTCCAACTGTTGTTTTCACTGTGGACCACCCATAGGAAGTGGAAGCAGACGGTAGCCAGAGGGACTGTGAAGTCATCTTGCCTGGAACAGCTGTGAGACAGGGGCTGCCATGTTACAAAGGGAGGCTACAGAGGAATCTCGTGTGCAGTTTTTTAAAGAGACATAGTCTTATCTGAAAGAACAAAGAAGTGCTGCACACAGTACCTGTCTCAGAGCTGGTCCTCAAGGGAAGTTGGTTGAGTGAAAAACAAAAAGCAGAGGGCTTTACAGGCCTGCTGAATGACACACCTCTTAGGGGTAGGGGTATACAGCCCTGGATGAGGGAAGGTATTGGTTAATTAGTGTTGATCCAGCATTTACTAAGAATAAGAAATTGTGTCAGCCCTGAACAAGCTCAGAGATGTTAGTTCAACTTACTTTTCTACCATTAAACCAGAGGTTGAGGCGTTTCTCACAATCTGAACTTGATGGTCAAACTGTGTGGCTAGAAGGTCTCGAAGGAGACCACGACCCATAAAAGGCTAAGACCCAGTCGACCCTAAACGAGCACTCTGGTCCAGCCAGGTCATCAGCTCAGTGGGCCCATGTGTTTTTCTGTACTTCCAAAATTGTATCACTTATTCCATCATTTCTGTAGTTGAGAATTCCTTCTGGTTTTTGCTTCAAAACCTCATCACAGGCCTGGTTGGCTCCTGATTCCTGTATGGGGCTTTCCTGACCTCCTCTGCTCCCCATCCCAAGCAACGTTTGCCTCTCTACTCTGAACTCAAACCACACCAAATGTCTGTTTGACACACCTGGTGTCTGTTTACTGCCTTGGACCTTGAATTCGTTTCCCATTGCTGCTCTAATAATTACCATAAACTCAGTGGCTTAAAACAACACAAATTTATTCTCTCACCATCCTAGAAGTGACAAATCTGAGATGGGGCTCACTGGGCTAAAATCAAGGTGATGGCTGGGTTGGGCTCGTTCTGGACATTCTAGGGGAAAAGTCTGTTTTCTTGCTGTTTTCAGCTGCTAAAGGCTGCCTGTATTCCTTGGCTTGTGGCCCCTTCCATCCTTAAAGCCAGCAACGGCCAGTCAAGTTTTTGCTATCTCTCTGGTTCTGACACTTCTGCCTCCCTCTTCCTGATTTAAGGACCCCTATTTATAGGCTGGGTGTGGTGGCTCAGGCCTGTAATCCTAGCACTTTGGGAGGCTGAGGTGGGCACACTGCTTGGGCTCAGGAGTTTGAAACCACCCTGGTCAACATAGTGAAACACTGTCTCTACAAAAAATACAAACAACTTAGCCAGGCGTGGTGGCACTTGCCTGTAGTCCCAGCTGCTTGCAGGGGCTATGGAAGGAGTATCGCTTGAACTCAGGAGGTCGAGGCTATAGTGAGCTGAGATTGTGCCACTGCACTCAAACCTGGGGGACTTGAGATCCTGTCTAAAAAACAAAACAAAACAAACAAACAAACAAAAAAAACCGGGGGTGGGGGGCTCTTATTTTAATAATATTTTTTGAGACATGGTCTTGTTCTGTCACTCAGGCTGCAGTGCAGTAGCATGATCTTGGTTCAATGCAGCTGCAACCTTTCAGGCTCAAGTGATCTTCCCACCTCAGCCTCCCGAGTAGCTGGGACTACCGGTGCATGCCACCATGCCCAGCTAATTTTTTTACTTTTTGTAGAGAGGGGGTCTCACTATGTTACCCAGGCTGGTTCTGAACTCCTAGGTTCAAGCTCTCCTCCTGACTTGGCCTCCCAAAGTGATGGGATTACAAGTATGAGCCACCACACCCAGTAAGGACCCTTATGATTACATTGAGTTCACTGGGATAATCCAGAAACATCTCCTTACTTTAATGTCAGCTAATAGACAATCTCAATCCCCGCTTTCCACATAATATATCTATTGGTTTAGGGACTAGGGCATGAACATCTTTGGGCATGGGCTGGAAGGCATTATTTGCCTACCACAGATCTGCAGTTCTATCTTTTCATATGTCTACATTTGATCTCCCCAGTCTGATCAGTGACAAGCTCTTGAACATGAGAGCTAAACATCCTCTTATTCCCTAGCATCTAACAGTACGGGACAGGGGAGAGTTTTTCAGGTACGCTAGTGGCCTATCCAAGTGGACAAAAAAACGACTAACTTTAAAAAGCTTTCTCATTCAAGGCCTCTCTCCCTGCTACATCACTTTACCTCATGAAGTAGGTCCTGATTCTGAGTCTTTATATGGAGCAATATAAATGGCCACCCCTTTTGTGCATTACCTGAGTCTGCTGTGTGAAGCATCAGCCATCGGATGGCAACATTGCAGTCTCTCAGGCAGTTCAGAAGCTTTGGGATATTGTCCAGAACCATCTCCTCCCTTAAATAACCTTCTTTTAGAAACTGCTGCACTTGAGCATGCACTCTTTCACTGACAGTAGCATATCTGCTTGCCTTGACAAATAAAAAAGCTCAATTACATTTAAAAAGTCATTTATCTTGAAAATAAATCACATTCAAATGAATTCACTGACAAATAGTAACATTTCTATATAGGATGAATGACATATGGACTACAGTTATAGGGCTCGAAGATAACATTTCTATTAGATGAATGACATATGGACTACAGTTATAGGGCTCAAACATTAACATTTTTATGTAATTTCTATATAAGATGAATGACATATGGACTATAGTTCTAGGGTTCAAAGATAACATTTCTATATAAGATGAACATATGGACTATACTTATAGGGCTCAAAGACAACTGGCTTATTGAACACATTTGAAAAAAAGCACTGAACTTAGAATTCTGAGACTACATCCTAGTTCTGGCTGTGATTAAACTTTGGTGTGACTTGGGGCTTAACCCCCGTGTATTGGTTTCTTCAAATTTCAGACGGAGACTTGGACCAGGTGGTTCCTCAGAACTCTTCTATTCTTAACTTAGATGAAAAAGAAAATAAGAACAGAAGTTCCATTGCTTGTTCTTGCTAATACTGTTGACAAAGAAGGCAGAACAGAGCAGAAACACTTAAAATGTAAGACTTCTTCTATAGGCTTATGAAAGCTTAGCAAAAAATGCACCTTTGTATATAAAAAATGAATTTCCAAACCAGCTTTTTGGAAATTTTGGTTATTCTGCTTTACTTAAAGCAAGTCAAATATTAAGTATCATCAACCTCGTCAAGTTAGTTGAAATCTATGGTATCAAGAAACCTCTTAAAAATGTCACAAATGAGAAAATGCAATTTTAGAAAGGGATTTTAGCAATGAAAAATTAATGTTCTGATGTTGGTAAGTATCAAAGTGTCACTTTCTCTAATATATTTCCAGGAGATGTGCCAACATTGAAATTATTTTGTGCATTATTTATGGAATTCAATTTATTTGAATAAAACATGATGAAGTTTTTTGAGTCAATATTGTTTTATTCACACAGGAAACTCAGTAACTGTGCCAGGATGAGGAACATAACCATTTAAAAATATTAACTATGCTCCCCAAGATTTTATCTTTATTCCTCTACTTACTTGGGTGTTCCCTTCTGCCTTGTGTAAGAACAAAAGAGATAGAATATAACCATTTAAACTTTAAGATGAATGTCTTTAGTCTTGTTGCTTATTTAGTACATCAGAAATGATAAATTTAAATTACAGTGACAGGACATATTATCCATATTCAGTTACCATCTTCATCATTCATCCTATTCATAAAAACATTATTAATTCCAGCTATTGCTACAACCAACTCTGGCCATGAGAATACAATCTTTAAGCAAAAGTAAACTAAGTCATTTGGGGCATACGCCACACTTATTTGTCTTAGATTATACTGAATCTTCCTCAGGATCCTAATCGCCAATTTACATATACTATGTAACTTAAAAACCTATAATTACCTATGCTATTCTAACCTATAAAATTCGCCTTTTATTAATCATTGCATTAAATTGTCTAAGTGAGTATCCTCCAAATTCTTCGGGAAATCTACTTAGCTTATTTGCTACTTCATAAACTAGGCCTGCATTTATTAGAGAATGTCCCCAGACTAGAACCTACCTGTTCTCTGACATTTGAAAGGTCCAGGGTATTATTTAAAGCAGTTTTTGCAGCTTTGTAAGGTTCCCAAGCATCTACTAGATTAACTGTGATTCCCATGTAAATACTAATTACCTGAAAGAGGAGACATTCAGTATCTGTTAAATTCTTACTCACTTCAAGGCAAAGGGTTGGATACATAAAATGTTATAGAAGGCAATGCCCACTCCATGTTTAAACTCCATTCCAATGAAAAACCAAGATTTTCCAAATATATAGGTAAGTGTTCCTGATTGTTAAGTAAGTGTTTCTGATTGTTAATTCATGTTAATAGGTGTAAAGATCTCTTTACACCTATTAACGTTTCTTTTTGAAATTCTCTATTGTGTAATATTAATGTTTTCTCACCAGTTGTTTTATTGGTTGGCAATTGCCTGGGACATCTTTTTTAAAATCCCTTCATTTTCAGTATGCCAGGGTATTTTTTCAGGTGTGTATCTTATGTGTTTCATGTAACTGGATTTTGGTCTTTCTTAATAATAAATATGTTTTTAATTACAGTATCATGGTCAAAACTTCTTTATTAAACTTAGGAACATGAAGCCACACTATCAGTGTGTTCCTCTTGGTTGCTCAACTCTGAGCTCAGTAATATGATTCACAGTTGGCCAGGAACCATCACTTCTTAATGTAGGCTGTTCTCATACTACCAATAAATTGAAGGGCCCTCATAACAGATAATTAATGTGATTCAATAGCTGATATAGAAGCAGAACAAAAACTGCTACCTGCGAATATAATCCAACTCCCTGCATTTTGTTAAAGCCTCTTTGTTTTCATATATTTCATTTCATATATATTAAGTATGAAGCAAGCTTTATTCCTATAAGAATATTTGTAAATGAAACAATGCTTACAAAGGTACAAGCATATCCTTGCAATAATATAAACTCTAGTAACCCCACTACAGTTAGCTTATAGGTAAAACTTTATTATTAACGTGAAATTCCTATTCACAAAGTGATGAATTAGATGAATTTGGCTATCTTAGAATCAGAAAATAGAAAAGAATAAACAAATTCTTACACAACTTAGTTGTAATCTCAGTAGCTAAAGCAAGAGATATTTTAATAAATGATTTAATCTTGACAGTATCCATTTTGGAAAAAGACTAGTGGGTTCTTCAGGAAATTTTACTGACTCATTTATTCCTTCATGTTCTAATTAAAAAATTCTCAAAACACTTAGAGCAACTATACCTAAGTGATGTTATGTCCCATTATTTACAACATTACAACCTCTGGGTTAAAGGCCAAAAGAATGGGAAGTTAGTTCTCTAACACATTTACTGTAGAGGAAAAAAATTAGCAATACTTGCCCAATTATCTGGAAAGTATTTATCCACTATCTCTCTCATTTTTGCTTGATGAGTGTGAAGAATGGAAGGCTCAAAGTAGAGAATCACGTACAGCATGGCAGCTTGGTTTGCCAGGGCTGTGCTGCGATGCTCCGGCAAAGGATACGCTGAGACCTGCAATGTCAACATGACACCCCCAGAAAGCTGTTGGCAACATCTGCATGTAGATATGCTCGAATTAAACTCTGGTTATAAGACACATCAGTTTCTCCAAAGCCCATTACCTTTCAGGATCCTGGACACTGGAAGCCCTTCTCAGACTGTGCCATTGCTTGCCAAGGTCTTCTTTCTTATCCCTAACTCCATAATATCCTCTTCTTCTAGCCCTTGACTACTGCAATTCTAAGTCTTTTTAAAAAAAAAAAAAAAAAAAAAGTCCTATCCCTGTGTCTCCCACCACTTGTTCATTTTTGTATCTTTCCCATTGGAGACAATGCTTAGAACTGACAGGCTCTACTCACTGTTGCTATTTTCTCACTTTCTGTTTATTATTCAACTCACTGAAATTTCACCTCCACCATCATCCCAGTGGAATTCCCTAAGGTTGCTCATGAGCTCACAACCATCCAATTCGATGCCTTCTTTTTAAGACTCTCACTTAAATTCTCTGAGGAATGAAATCTCTCCTCCTCTGGTTTCCTAGATACCACTCTCTCTTCTCAATCTCCTTTGCTGAGTCCTCAGCTTCTGCCTTTTAAATGCTGGTGTTCCCCAGGAGTCCATCGCCTCATGTACTAGAAATTTTTGGATGCACAAAGCACATATCACCTTGAGCTACCACAAGCAAAAAGGAGATAAATTGTTTTAAGGACAGACATAGCCATGTCACATGAAACCTGCAGGCAGGAATGTGGCCAGGCCACAGGAAGGGGCTGGGGCTGGGAACCGGAATGCCTTCTCTCTTTCTCCCCTTGATGTGTCAGCTCAACTCTTCTCTCCCTCCAGGCTACTCTCCACATACATGGCAGAATGAGGCCATGTATTTTGCATGTTGTGGATAAACTCCAATCCAGAAACTGTTTCTCAGGCCCAATTCCAAATTACCTGGAGACAGAATCTGATCCATCAGCCATGACCAGGGATGGGGGAGGTGCAGGACAGAGAGTGGGGTGGACACACAGCACAACCACAGCTTAACCCTTGTACTAATAAAAATAAAGATCATAGGGCAAGGAGGAAATGGAAACACCTTGCCTTCAGAAGGACGTGGAATGAGAGGCAATCAGGAATGAGATGCTCTAAATTCACACAGACCAAATTGAAATTACAGTTCTGCTACTTAGTAACAGGAACTTGAGGAAATTATTTAAGCTCTCCAAGTCTTATTTTTCTCAACAGCAACACGGGGATAATGCCGTCTACTTTACAGGGCTATTGTGAGGACAGAGAAAATGGTACAGGAACAAGACCTCCTTTGTGGCTGGTTTGGACTGAATTCTCAATGAATGGCAACAATTATTATAGAGACCTGGCATCTGTGGGTAGCTTCTGATTTTGAATTGTCTTAAAACAACAACAACAAAAACCCTCTTATTTATACTTAACATATTCACACAAAAACCTAACAGGCTACCTAAAGAACTGCACAGATCAGGTTCATTCTGTGATAAATGATACCCACAGTTATCACAGGCCTCTTTACTCCCTAATCATAACCTTTACAAATATTTAAAAATACAACATCTAAAATTACGTTTTCTTCAGAACAATGAAGTCAAATGGTAATTTTCTTTGGCATTTTTTAAAAGGAAGTGAATACTACACACACTGGCAAGGGGAGAGCGATGATTTTCAAATGCTGCATGATCTTTACAGCCTTGCCCAGGCTGCCTCCTTTCCTGGCACTCCTCTTACCTTCCTTCTGTCACCTGTTGTGACGTTGCTGCCACCGCTGCATGCTCTAGTGGCACCCTGTGCTTCCCCTAAGATGACACCCATCCTGCTTTACTATAATCCTGTCATCTGCCTTTCCTAAGCTACAAGCTCAGTATGGGCAGGGACAGGCCTGCCTTCCTCGGCGATGGGTCCCCAGCACCAAGCACGTGAATGGGCACATATCACACCCTCAATAACTATTTCTTGAATGAATGACTAAAAGAATGCATCTTCTTCCCAATAGCTCAAATCCCATCTTCACCCTGAAATCTCTGATTCTGCCAAAATTAATAACCGTCCTTCCTTTCTCATCCTGGGGCACAGCTCAAAAGGTTTTAGAAGGTTCTAGCTGCTTTTACTCTTTTGGGAAAGAAGGAAGGAAAGGCGTAATTAAAGAGGGAAGTGAAATCAGTCTGTTAAACAGTCTTAATAGGTCTTAACAGATTTAATTCCCACCTGGTTGTAAATATCATCAGATCTCAGTCGACCAATGACCATACTGATGAAGGATTCGTTGATAGGCACTCTCTGGAAATAGCTCTCGGGATAGTTGGGTGGTCTTTTGGCACCTGGTTGGCTAGAATAACCTGTACTTCGAAGCAGCTTACAAATATCATCCATATTTGAATCAGCAGAAGATCGAGCAGCACTGAGTCATATTCACAATGGGAAACAAAGGCCCAAACCACACATATTAGAAACTGAAAAGTCCAACAAAGCAGAAGAATTCCATTCTACTTTGACTCAATACAGTTTCAGATGTGACCATAGGTCCATCTATATCCTCAAGATTCACAATTATGTGTATGTACATGTGTGTATATATGTTTTTTTTTTGAGATGGAGTCTTGCTATGTATGTATATATAAACTTTTGTTGTTTTTTTTTGAGATGGTGTCTTGCTCTATCACCCAGACTGAAGTGCAGTGGCATGATCTCAGCCTACGGCAACCTCTGCCTCCGGGTTCAAGCAATTCTCCTGCCTCAGCCTCCCGAGTAGCTGGGACTACAGGCATCCATCACCGTGCCTGGCTAATTTTTGTATTTTAGTAGAGATGGGGTTTCACCATGTTGGCCAGGACTGGTCTTGAACGTCTGACCTCAACTGATCTGCCCACCTCGGCCTCCCAAAGTGCTGGGATTACAGGTGTGAGCCACCATGTCCGGCCTCGAAATTATATTTTTGAAAGCCTGTTTAGAAGACGGGTATTCATACTATGTAAAGGTCCATAATCCCTTTTCCAAAATCCTTGGGACTGCATTTGTTTCAGAATATAGCATTTCTCAAATATAAGAAAGCAATATGGCATATAGATCATATACAATATAACACTCCAGCAGTGTCTGAATTGGCATCCCATGATCAACATAAGTGAATAATTCTGGAGGAAAATTTATAAATATTTACAAAACTGAGTTAAGTGAAGACTATACATAGCCTCACACCTATTCCAGGCAAGTTTTGATTCCAAATGATTTCAGGTTAGATCAGGTTTTGCTGCCAAATGAATTACTATGTATATGTACATGTGTGCTGTGTGTGTACTCGTGTACATATATTTTTTCAGAGCTCTTTGGATTTGAATATTGTGGGTAAAGAATGTGAATCTGACATTTTACAAATTAAAAAATAATTTAAAAATATTATGTCAATTTAAAGTGAAATATATACTAACTTTTTTCTTGGCAAGCTGTTCCTTCTACAGAGATCTAATAAACAGGTCTGTGATTTTTCTGGGTGGAATAGTAAGCTCTGAAAGAAATGAACTAGATTCAAAGAATCTTCGACTTGGAGATGACCTGCTATTCACTGTAAGGATCTCTTTTGCCACGACTGTGACTTGGAGGTGTTCAGTGTCACTTCAGTAATGAATGCTCACATTCTAATGAATTCGCTGTTGTACCAAAGGGGACAAAGCCATATTTTCAAAACTGGGCTTGATAAGCCAATAATTTTTTCTTCTTCTTTGCACTGTCTATAGTTTTTGTTTTTCCAGGTACTCTCAGAAACATAGGAAAGGCCATTCAAATCTCATTTTTAAAAACATGGATGTTAAAACAGCTTGGTAAAACTGACACGAATGAACACTGCTAGAACACTCCCTTCGCACTCTGATGCAGCTGAAAGGAAAAGGCTAGTTGAGGAGCCTAAGATTAATTTCCTGCTGAGGACACAGTAGTACCTGGTATTGCCAAAAGTATAATGCCCCCAAAGAACCCCCTTCTCCTTGTCTATTTTGTCCTAATTTTTAAGTTTGAAAATGTTAATTCTACTTCTTACATCTTTAGCTCAAGCTCCTAACTGACTCCTCCTTATTGACACTTTCTTCTCTGAATCTTGACTATTTCCAACATTGACCTGGTATTCCATTTTTAGCTCATTCAACAAATTGAAAACCTGTGTGTTAGGCACTAAAATTAAAAAGTTGGTTAAGATGGCTCCTGTTTTCAAGACCTTACTTTCCGAAGAATCACAGTTCTGTATAGAGATACACGACAAATGATTTGTGGATATGTGCTATTGCTTGATTTGTTTTTGTTTCTATGTAAATATGGGAAAGAATTCACTTTCAACCTGACTCTGAATGACAACTTTTCCGAATTCACTTTCAACCTGACTCTGAATGACAACTTTTCTAAGTCATCAAACTGAAAATGACAACAGAAAGCACACTCATTTCCTTATATCTGCCAAGGAGTAATATTTGAAAATGTAAACAACAAAAGCAAAAACAACCTTCATTAGATTTCTAATATTCTTTGAAATTTAGCCTCAAGGTAAAGAAAGTTCACAATTCAGGCTCCTTTTTAAAACTGGAGTTATCATTACAGACAGCATAATCCATACCTCTAATAATCTATAATATATAGAATATTTTATATGTAATATATAGATTATATAATCTATAATCTATTATGAAATATACTATGGCATAATTGTTATATTCCTACAATATGCTCACAAGAGATAAGAATCTTATACTTTTTTTTTTTGAGACATAGTCTCGCTCTGTCGCCCAGGATGGAGTATAGTAGCGTGATCCTGGCTCACTGCAACCTCCACCTCCCGAGTTCAGGCGATTCTCCTGCCTCAGCCTCCTGAGTACCTGGGATTACAGGTGCCCACCATCACGACTGGCTAATTTTTGTAGTTTTAGTAGAGACACGGTTTCACCATGTTGGCCAGACTGGTCTTGAACTCCTGACCTCAGATGATCTACCGGCCTTGGCCTCCCAAAAGTGTTGAGATTACAGGCGTGAGCCACCGGCCTGGAAGAATCGTATACTTTCTTATCTATTCTTGGATTACTGCTGTTTACAGTAGAAGAAATATGGGGACATACACTGCATTTTACCAACAGCAGTGTTTTGGAAGTGGAGTCCTAGCCCAGGAATACCTGTATCGGTAGTAAGAAACCAGCATCCTCTCTCTGACTTCTCCTTCAATCTTTTGGTCAATGACCAGTAGCATAACTCCATATAAGTACAGTGCTTCACACTAAGAAGAGAAGAGGACAAAAGCCAAAATCACTAGCTTATACATTCTTAGGGAATAAAGTCAGTAATCATGAAAAATATCGCTTTGCTCACACTTCTCCAAAAAGTTTTAGATTTCAAGGAAAAGGTAGGTTTCCTCCAAAGAGCTCTTACCTTCTTGCAGAATGGGACTTGAAAAGTTTATGTGAAATAGATTTTAATTCAGTGATAATCTTTCAGTTGGCCTATTTTGGCTATTTTGCTTGGGACACCAAAATAGCATCCTATTCATCATAAAGTCATTCACTTCACCATAAAGTCATTCACTTATTCAATAAGCATTTCTTAAATGGTAAGTATGTACTAGGTACCAGGACAGATGGCTGTGATGTAAAAAGTAAAGAAGACAGAATTCTTACACTGAGGAGGCTCATAACTTCCACATAACTTTTAATTGTTTTAAATTCTGTTCAAAGTCTATGTTCCAAACTCAGATATGGACCTGCCAGTTAGAAGATAATTAAAAGCTCATTTTGCTTCTCTTTAAAGATGGTATTTCGTTTATATTTATGACTTAGAAGGAAAAAAGTGATAATATTCTTGAATTTCATTTTAAACAATCACTATTACTTACTAGAAGTTGTTTTCCATCTTCGTTGAGAAGCACAGTTTCTAAGGTTTGCTGAATATAAACCCCTTCATTGAGATCATCTAGATATCTAGAAATAAAATCCCAGAGCGAGTTATTAATTTATAATAGAAACTTTAACATCTTTAAAGAAGGAAAGACTTAAAAGATAAGGCAAGATGCCAGGCATTCTGGCCTTCCACTAGTTCATGGTCCTTCATGCTCTCACAGTCTTATAAACTGATTTAGGGCCACAGTTTGATATTTATGGCTGTTCCAAGTAAAAGAAATATTCCTTAGTCCTGATTTGTGAATTACAAGTATCTAGGAGTAAAGGCAGAAGAATATGGAATATCTAGTTTAAAAGTTAATGAGTAATGAATTCTTAAGAACTGTATAAGGGACAGAAAGTTCATGATAAAAATAAGTTCTTTTTCCCACTTTTCACATATAATACACTAGAATATAATAATAAATAACAGGATTGGAAACCATATGACTTAGTATAAACTAAGTTTATTATGACACCTCACAAGAGCAGGACATTACAGTAAAATTTTAAAATTCTTAAGATGACCAGTGCCACAGGAAGGAAAAGACAACTGTATACGGTATACACTAAATTAGGAGATTTTATAGTAACTCAGAGAGATTAACATGTCGTTGTGTGTCCTTTTCCCTCTCCACTATTTACCACCAGAATAAGCTGTTACTAAATTGATCAATACCTGTTTAAGTCTACAATATATTTATGCACACTTTGAAATGCTAAATAAAATCTGGTCACAATTTCTATGTTGTTTTCACGAAATTCTTCATCTAAATCCTGTAGCTCTGGCTTACAGTCCAGTTTGCTTTCCCATAATTCCGGACCCTAAGAAAAAAAACACACGTGAAATGTCAATAAAAGCATACTTGTTGGTGACAATTTCCAAATAGTCTTTTAAAAACTTGTTCTTACGTTCTTAAACATCCTAAACTTAAAGCAGAGCAACAGAAAGTAATGAAGATAATAGAAGCCTAGATGTAAAATCCCTTTTAGAGAAATGAATGTGAATTGGACCTAAGATTAGCATGCTTTTAAGTATGGGGCCCTTCAATGTGAAATGTCAAAGTTACGTTTTAAAAATACAATTATATTGTGTTAGGGCTTTCACATAACACCTTCAACTTATTTTCAAGTTAGTAGCTAATATTACATTTAGGCCAGAAGCTTTTCTCTTTAGCTTTTTCCATAATTACTTAACCTTACAGAGTTTCATGGTTCCCAGAGAAAACATGCTTTTGTAGAAAAGACAACAAATAAAAAAGCTATTGAGGAAGATTACCTTAAAATAGCTGAAATCAAATATGATATCTCCATATTTCTGTTGATCAGCTCTGTCTTTTAACCTGAACACAGCAGGAATAAACTCAGAGAGCCTCAAAAGTTCAGCAATGATGGCATTACCACAGGAAACAATCCTTAGGATTGCTTGGCCACAGAGGTTGTTCTCGGCTAGAAAGTCCAACATTGTGAGGAGGACCGACTATTCTGTGCGTGGACACTGGGGATGATCAACTGGCCTCAGAGCTGGTGTCTGTAGATTATCAGATGAAACCAGGTGTGCAGAGAGATTGGCTGCTCCATTAAAGAACCTGTATCCCCCAAAAAAGTGTGAAAATCTCAATTTGTTTAAGGAAGCACATGTGTACACATAAGAAACACATTTTTCTCCCAGACGCACTAAAAAAAATTGTAAGAAATAATGAGTTCCTTTATAGGGGAAGGGTGTTTATCTGCCACTCTCCACATTTTCCATGCGGAGGGGCTTTGCTAGGTTAACACTCTTCGCCTCTTCTTCAACATGTTAGTCACTTCTCTTGGGAAAAAGATACGATACGGCTCATCTCTGAGCTAGGGAGAAGGAACCACTGGGCATGTGTGGTTCCAATTACCCTAATTATACAAGCTATCTCCTACTACTCGATATATTAGCAAATAATTTCAAACACTATAAAGAGAGCTTAGAGACAAATCCCTGTACATCATTTTGAGGCATTTGTCTGATTATTTTCCAGAAATGGAACTGCAAGCTTAAGCTATGAACACATCCAAGATTCCTTTTAAAATTACAGATGCTAAGTTCTACAAAATTCTGTGAAGATAATTTATAAATACTAAATCAAACTGGTCCAAAAGTCTCACAAAATTCAGCACTTAGGTGTCTAGTACTGTTAGCAGAATCCATTACTTGTTTCTCTTGTATTCCAATGTACTCTCTGAGGATGGTTAGGTCACTTAGCATACTGAATATTACTGTTGCTTACAGCTCATTCTGAAAGTTCTTGAAGGCAAGGATTGATCTTTACCCAACCACTCCTTGATGAATATCTCTTTGTCAGGCTGGATATGAAGACGTTTAGACAATTCACCTTCTAGTCCAGTGGTTCTCAAGCCTGGCTGCATAAGGGAATCACCTAGCATTTTAAGAGTCTGGTAAGTAGGTTAGAGGTAGTCCTAAGTATCTCTGTTTTTAAGAATCTCCCCGGATGATTGTGATGTGAAGCCAGGATCATTAAAATAGTAGAGAATGATTGGTCTTGTGGAAAACCGCAGCAAGTAAACAGGAAATTAACAGTATTTATCTTTGTGCCCTTTGCGCTGAACTCATTCCTTGGCATTGACAAGTAAAAGGAGTGCGTGAATAACAATACTAGGATTGCAAGAGGTGATGTCTGTCCTCTCTAGCTGCCTGCTATACTGTTAGAGAGAGAAGCCCTGAAGAAAAAAAATATCAGAGAGATGAAGGGCTTGAGTGTGTCACTACAATAAAGAAATAAGAAGTGTAACATACATTTAATTGTCAGTATGGAGCATGTACTACTAGGTGTTCTGTTGGGACAGGCACTCTTTTTTTTTTTTTTGAGATGGAGTCTCGCTCTGTCGCCCAGGCTAGAGTGCAGTGGCCGGATCTCAGCTCACTGCAAGCTCCGCCTCCCGGGTTTATGCCATTCTCCTGCCTCAGCCTCCCGAGTAGCTGGGACTACAGGCGCCTGCCACCTTGCCCTGGGACAGGTATTCTTATAGTGGGTGATCTTTAGTAAAGTGACATGTAGGAATTCAGGACTAGAGAAAGAAACCTAGCATCTAAAAGGAATGACCTATTTTAGTATGTAACACTTAAAAACTTTTCTATGGTAAATGACTTAGAAGATGGATTTGAAATCCAAACGGCAGACACAGGGTTGATTTCTAAAACATGCAAAAGGATCTCACAAGCTATCAAAGAGAGAACAGGGAGAGAAGGGGAGGCGGGAGCCAAGTAAAAAGGACAAGGGAAAAAAAGATGTCACAAAACCAACCAATCAACAAAACATACATGTGATGTTTTCCTATACACATAAAAGTCTTTGAGCATGTCACTACCCAGGCTGTGCCTTCTAAGCATCTTCTGTAACACAGAGACTCTCGATAAAACTGCTTCCTGACCCGTCCCTTTCCTTCCCACTAGCTTCCTCCTACAGCCAGTGCAGAGAGCAGGGGTGTGCAGATGGTGGAAGGTGAAGGGTGACTGGAGAAGGAAGCAAGACTTACACAAATGAAATAACTCCTCGGACTTGATGAGGTGTCAGAAAGTTCTTGAAGTAGGTAATTTGTCTTATTAGGCTACTACTTCTTACATTCCCCCTCTGCCCACAGACCTGAGTACCCTTCTTGTTCAGGTCTGTGTGCCTTCCCCTGCAACAATCATTTTTCTTAGTTCTAGGGGCTAGGAAAGCAATCTGATTATAATAATGTGGTAACTGGTTTCCAAAGATGGCTCCCAACCATTCCTTGCCATTAAGTCAGCACATACAGCACCTTAAGTGAAGGGCTGAACCTTATTTTCCCTCTCAATGAGTCTGGATTGCGTTTGTTTATTAGTTTGCTGGGCTGCCATAACAAAGCACCACAGACAGGGTGACTTAACCAAATTTATTTTGTCACAATTCTGGAGGCAAGAAATTCAATACCAAGGTGTTGGTAGGACTGTTTTCTTCTCAGGCTTCTCTCATTGGCTTGTAGCAGGCTATTTTCTTCCTGTGTCGTCACATGGCCTCCCCATTGTTCATTTCTTTTTATAGAGATGGAGGTCTCACTATGTTGCCCAGGGGAGTCTCAAATTCCTAGGCTCAAGCGATCCTCCCATCTCAGCCTCCCAAAGTGCTGGGATTACAGGCATGAGCTACCAAGCCTGGCCCTCCTTTGTAAATTTCTGTGTCCAAAGTTGCTCTTCTTAAAATGTATGCATCCAAAGTTCCTCTTCTTAGAAAGATACTAGTCATATTGGATTGGAGCCCATCCTAGTGGTTTCATTTTAACTTAATCACCTCCTTAAAAATCCTGTCCCCAAATGCAGTCACATTCTGAGGTACTGAGTGTTAGGAATTCAACATAGAAATTTTGGGGGCACTCAACTCAGCTCATAACAGTTTATATCTTCCTTCCTTCAACCCAAAGAATATTGTAGAAGCAACTCTCTACCAATTCGAGGCCTAAGCCTTGAGAAGGCCTGGCAGTATCTCCTTTTGCTCTCTTCGGGTGTCCGAAGCTGCCATGTCAGATGTCTGGGTATCTTGCTAGAGAGATCACAGGAGTTACAAAGAGGAAAGATCATGCTGAGAGGGAAAAGTCCTGACACAGAAGAGAAAGCCAGCAGACAGCAGAAACTGAAGCGCCGACGTGTGACTTGGGTTGACCTGGTCCACGCAGCCCCCAGCTCTTGAAATCTTCCTAGTTGAAGTGCTAGACATAGAAGGGAAGAGGCTATTCGGCTTCTGCAGCCAGCCAAGCCCTCTGTGCCTTTTCCCAATTCCTAACCCACAGGATCATGATAAATTTTTAAAATATGGTATTGTTTTGGGCAAATAAGCCCTGGGGTAGTTTGCCATAGTGCTGAGATTCAGTTTTGAGGACTAACAGTATGAGTTGTCAATTTAAACAGCATGCTGATGTTGTTACTGTGATATTTCATTTTCTATAATGCTGTGCAATATAGTCATTGCTTTTGTATAACAATGTGCATGTAGCTATTTCTGTATTGTACTACTGCGTTTTCCTCCAATCCCCAGCTTTTCAGCTCTCTGCTTCCACTGATTATTACACTTTCCTTATGGGAAGTGTGCCATTCATCTTATCTTTGGAAAAAGAGAGCTATGTCCTAAAAACCACTAGAAGTCGGTGAGGGAACAACACGTAGGTGAGGGAAAAATCTTTAGAAATGTTTTTAGGCCTGGCAACAGTGGCTCACACCTGTGATCCTAGCACTTTGGAAGGCCAAGGTAGGAGGAATGCTTGAACTCAAGAGTTCAAGACCAGTCTGGGCAATAATAGCGAGACCTTGTCTCTACTAAAAATCAAAAGAATATTAGTCAGGTATGGTGGTGTGTGCCTGTAGTCCCAGTGACAAGGGAGGCTGGGGTGGGAGGATTGTTTGAGCCCTGGAGATTGAGGCTGCAGTGAGCTGTGATTGCGCCACTGCACTCCTGCCTGGGCGAGAGTAACACCTTGTCTCAAAAAAAAAAAAAAAAAAAAAAGGATTTTCTCACATGTCAAGTATAGGAGATTCTTGCTATTAAGAATAGTTCATGTCTGAAAAATGCGAGAGTGATTACAAAACATGGGAAAACATTTCGTAAAAAGGAGAAGAAAAAGTTTTGATTGCAAATGTATCTTGACATTTATGAAAGTGAGCTTTATATATCAGGCTGTGATAAGTGCTGTGAAGAAAAAGCATAATAAAGGATGGAGCATATAGTAGTTTCCATAGAGCACCTTGGGCAGAAGTCAGAAGGAAATGAGACAGCAAGCAGTATGGATATCTAGGTAGGGTCAGCAGCTTCTAAAGTGGTCCCTAATGATCTCTGCCTCCTGGTATTCATGTCCTATATAGGTTCCTTCCCTTGAGTATAAGCTCACTTACTGACTCCCTCCTAAAGAGGAGAATAGGGCCAGGTGTGCTGGCTCATTCCTGTAATCCTAGCACTTTGAGAGGCTGAGGCAGGCGGATCACCTGAGGTTAGGAGTTCAAGACCAGTCTGGCCCACAGGGTGAAACCCTGTCTCTATTAAAAATACAAAAATTAGCCGGGCATGGTGGCATGCACCTGTAATCCCAGCTACTTGGGAGGTTGAGGCAGGAGAATCACTTGAACCCAGGAGGCGGAGCTTGCAGTGAGCCGAGGTAGCGCCACTGCACTCCAGCCTGGGTAACAGAGTGAGACTTCATCTCAAAAACAAAACAAAACAAAACAAAAGGAAAGGAAAGGAAAAAAATAGGATAGAAATGAAAGATACCACTTCTGAGATTAGAAATTGAAAAGACTAACTCCTGGCTTGGTCATCCTCTCTAGCTTGCTAGTCCAGGGGAAGCAAGGTGTCATGGTGTGATACAGCCCTGTGCAGGAGCCCATATGACAAGGAATTCAACCTTGCCAAAAACCACCTGAGTGAACTTGAAAGTAGATCCCTATAATCCCAGTCCAGCCTTCAGATAAGACCATAGTCCCTTGTTCCCAGCTTGACTGCAATGTTCTAAAAGCCCCAGAGCCAAAGGCAGCCAGCTATGGCCTATCCTCCTGACCATAGATACTATAAAGCTTATTGTCTTAAGCCACTAGGTTTTGGAATAGTTTATTATGCAGCAAGAGATAATGATCCTGAGAATGGCATTCCAAGCAGAGGTTACAAGTAAGTGCAAAGGCCCTAGGGCAGGAATGTGCTAGATGGCCAGCAAGGTGCCTAAAGTGGCTGGAGTAGAGTCAGCTAGGGGCAGAAACAGAAGAAGTAGACTGGATTGGGTCTGAGAGCCAAGAAGCCACTACAGCTGTCTAGAACTCTCATGAAGGTACCCTCTGATACACATTACGACATACATTATTAACAAGTTCTTGTAGTTTCCTCTGTGATATTTGCTTGTTAAACCACACTGGTCTCTAACAGGCTGAATTTCAGATAATTTCATTTCATTTTCTCCATAGATATGGTCTGGCTTGGGAAAGGAGAGAGGGAAAAGGGAAATAATGGACAATGGGCAAAACAGTCGCCTCCTAAAGCCCTCTGAAGACCACCAAACTAACCCAGAAGGTCTAAGTAGGATGAAACTTTACACCAGGAGTGTCCAATCTTTGTCTTCCCTGGGCCATATTGGAAGAAGAATTGTCCTGAGCCACACATAAAATACACTAACACCAAAAATAGCTGATGAGCTTAAAAAAAACACACACACACAAAAAAACTCAAGTTTTAAGCAAATTTACAAGTTTGTCTTGGGCCACATTCAAAGCCATTCTGGGCCACATGCAGCCCGTGGGCCTCAGGCTAGACAAGCTTGCTCTAGACTCATGAAGAGGAGGGCAAGCTATGATTAACAGGTCCCAGAGCTACCCAATTTTGGATACCATGACAGGGCAACAATGTGGACCTGGGAAAAACATCTTAAAGCAAAGTAACATTACCCGCCCTTTACTCTACTCTCTCCCAACATACAGAAGGACAGACAGACTCAGCACCTGCATGCATACAGGGAAGCTTCAGTCTGGGATAACAACAGAAATCAAGACTTTCGTGTGTCAATCTCTTATTTTAATCCTTAGGTCCTTACTCAAGAATTACACAATAGACAACTTTAAAAGAATATGAGAAGGATAATAATAATCAAATATGTTTGGCAATAGTAAAACAAATATTATGGGTCTTTATTACCTACGTAAATCGCCTTTCTAAAATTCAATATATAAACTTTATATTAAATTTTTAATGCAAAAATAAAATACGTTATATTTAATATACTTTTAGTGAAATGAACTCACTGCTTGTAATCTGTTTGGCCCCATGAAGGGCATTTGTGTTTTCTATTTCTAATAATGCAAGCATCTCCTGCTAAGTTTTTGAAGATGGAAGAAGTTAAAACAAGATTAAATGAAAGAAGGAAATCACTTAGCTACATTTTATGTACTAGACCTCCTAACCTGGACTAGTTATATTTTCCATGTAACAAACGGAATTTCCATAATTTGCACAAATATAATTTGGCTAGAGTATTTGTTAAATAGCCCCCTCGTTGGCTGAAGGACTGGTCCTGAAGAACAGAATCTAAGAACCATCATTAAAAATGCCTAATCAAGTTGCAGCTAAGAGGTATGTGGATGGCTTTACAAAGTGTTAAGACTCAGTTAAGTCTTAAAAAAACCACTTTAGAATTAGGTCCAAATAAACTCTGTAGAAGAAGCTATGGTAAATTATCCTTTCAGAGGTTCTCTTCGTGCTAGGGATTAAGAAAACTTGAAGATCAGCTCTCTCAATACAGGTTGTATTACTATCAGCATGAAATTCAGAGATCCCACTATATTTTCTTATTTTCTTTTACAAGCGCCAGTAACTTCATTTTTAAGAATTTGGCGTGGAACTGTGATTTTCAGTTTGGGAAGTAATCCTAATCAAAAGACATGCTTTCAAGAATGAGGCATGGCATCATTATACCAATTACCCGGAGTGCAGAACAATATTTCTTAAGGAAATCGAATTGTCGTGGACAAACACTGTTTACCCTCTTCAGAGGACAAAAGAAGGCAGGTCTATATTTAGCCTTTCGCAAAACCTCAGTTCCATAAAGGAAGCACTGATCTCCACAAATCCATTATCACAAACAAAATATAATGGTTGTTGATCAAAATAAATGCAAGCTGCATGTTTTCCAGAAAAGTTCTGAAATGAGGCTGAACCTGAAATCCTGGGAAAGGCAGGTGAAGGACAATTAGAGAAGGTGTCCCTTGTTGTGCACAGACAGGAGAACTTCTCCCTCACTACCCTTCACCTATGTTTGAGGGAGCTCCATGCGCTTGCAATCAGGAGACCCAGTTCTGTGACTCTGTGGCTTTTTTTCTTTTTCCTGTCCGATCATAGAGGAATCAGGGCCTTGGGAACATTTTTCCCCCCCACAAAATGCAAAGGATTTTGGCATCAGCACAGGTGAAGGCATTAAGACGCAGCGAGCAGCAATGACTTGCCCAAACTCACAGCCCATGGCATAACTAGAATGCAAATCCAGGTCCGTCAGGCTGTAAAAGTCCTCACTACTAGCCTTTCAGTTTTCTCAAAAGCAAAGAGAGAAATAACGACGACATCCACACAGCAGTGTTCCCGGAAACTTGGAAGGATGAGATTCGGACCAAGCAGCCAGCTGAACGGTGCTTCCTAAAGCGAGGAAGGGTTGTGCAAAATGATTTCCCCCTAAGCGGAGACGAAGAGCTGGACTGCAGCCGCCGCCCCAGAAAGGCCCTAAGCCCTCCATCCCGAGTCCCCCATCCAGGCTGCACGCGACGCTGGAGACCTCCCCTTGGCCAGCGCGGCCCAGCGGGGAGTTGAAGGGGGCCATGAAAAATGGGGCGCGCTCATCCCATCCCCACTCACCTGTCAGCCGGGCCGCGCCAGCGGCGCACGCGCAGGGCAGGAGGTTGCGCGCGGAGTCGGCACCCAGGTTCCACTCCTCCCTCACGGCTGCGGTCCTCTTCTATCCCCAGTGCCGGACCGGGAACGGGTCAGAGCCCGGCTTCCGCCCCTGACTTCCCAGACGGTCACATGACCGAAGCGGCGGGGAGCAGAGAGGGGCATCATGTGACCACTCGCCGGCGACGGCTGATGACGCAAGAGCCCGCGCTCACTTTTCAGCTACAGGCGAAGGGGGCTGAGGAAAGGAGGTGGGTACAGGTAGGGGAAGTTGGGGTGCCACCAGACGGAGACAACTCGGACAACCAGGTAGGGAAGCGGGGGACGGCAATGGGGAAGGTGGCGGGAATTGTCGCCTCCCTCAGGGACACTCCACGGGGACCCCCGAGCCGGGGATTCGTCGACCTGGATTATGGTTGTGGCCCTTTTCACGCCACAGTAGTGAGTCTGGGACAGTTTACCCTCCTGTCCGAGGCGCCATCTCTCCATCCGTTAGCCCCAAGTGTGTAAGGGCAAGATCACGAATTTTTGATCCAAATAGATCTGGTTTGAACTGACTTTAAAAGTAAGGCCATGGGAAGGTCGTTTGAATAAACTCTCCGGACCTCAGTTTCCTCTTCACTTATGTAGATTGCAGTGAGAATTAGCGATAAGGAGAATGAAGTGCCGGGACACCAGTTTATGGCATTCTGTAGGTGACCGAGAAATGATGATGTTTGTTGTTATTTTTGTAACCCGCCAAATCTTTATTGTCCCCTATTTTGTGTGAGGAACTGCTTTATATGCAATACAATATGTCAGGGTTCTAGTTTAAGGAGCTTTCAGTGTAAAGAAGCTGCAGACATTTGAGCGAATAGTTGTGATGAGTTTCATAATGGGAGTGTGTTGTGTACATGTGCATGTGATAGGAATAATGGTAGCATGAGGGAGGGAACAAGCAATTGTATGAGAAGGATTCAGAGAGAGGGGTATATCCTTGCATGTTGAAAAAGGAGAGGCAGCTCTGGCTGACTTGTACAAGGCTCCCATGGATTTAAAGGAAGTCAGCATATTGTCTATAAATAACATGCAGAGAAAAAACTCAGGAAATGCACAACTTATTCTAAACTTTCTTGGAGATCATAGGTACTGGGAGGAAAAGATCAGTGTTATTACATGGGAAGGGATCCAAGAGAGATTGATTTAAACCAGTTATTCTCAACTGATGCGCTATTGACATTTTAGGCCAGATAATTTTTTCCTGTGGGGTGGGGGTGAGGGCTGTCCTGTGTATTGTAGGATGTTTGAGAGTATCCCTGGCCTCTGCCCACTAGATGCCAACTATAATGTCTACAGATATTGCTACATGTCCCTTGGGAGAGGGGTAAAAATCTTTCTTGGTTGAGAACCACTTAAACCAAGCCATGAAAGATGGTGTCTTAGTCAGTGTGGGCTTCTATAACAAAATGCCATAAACTAGGTAGTTTGTGAACAACGGAAATTTATTTCTCACAGTTCTGGAGGCTGGAAAGTCCAAGGTCAGGGTGCCAGCAGATTTGGTGTCTGGCAAGGGCCTGTTTCCTGGTTCATAGGTGGCTTCTTGCTGTGTCCTCACATGGTGGAATGGCAAAGCAGCTCTCTGGAGCATCTTCTAAAAGGGCACTAATTTTATTGATGAAAGCGGGCCTAATCACTTCCCAAAAGGCCCCACCTCCTCATACCATCACCTTGGGAGTTAGGATTTCAACATGTAAATTTTGGGTGACACAAACATTCAGATTTAGCATATGGGTAAGATGTGGGCAGATAGAAAACTGAAGAAAGAACCTGGCGCGGTGGCTCACACCTGTAATCCCAGCACTTTGGGAGGCCAAGGAGGGCGGATCACTTGAGGTCGGGTGTTTGAGACTAACCTGGTCAACACAGAGAAACTCTGTCTCTACTAAAAATACAATAAATAAATAAATAAATAAATAAATAAATAAATAAATAAATAAAT
>NC_045440.1:128676124-128756495 GCF_002776525.5 Piliocolobus tephrosceles
AATAAATAAATAAATAAATAAATAAATAAATAAATAAATAAATAAATAAAATAACCAGTGTGTTCTGGCGCACACCTGTAATCCCAGCTACTCAGGAGGCTGAGGCAGGAGAATCCCTTGAACCCAGGAAGCAGAGGTTGAGGTGAGCCGAGATCATGCCACTGCACTCCAGCTTGGACGACAGAGCAAAACTCTGTCTCAAAAAATAAGTAAATAAAAAGAAAGAAAACTGAAGAGATGGTTTTCTCACGGTGGGAGCAGGATGAACAAAGTCCTTTTTTTCCTTTTTGGAGACAGCGTCTCACTCTTACCGCCCAGGCTAGAGTGCAGTAGCATGATCATAGCTTACTGCAGCCTTGGACTTCTGGACCCAAGGGGTCCTCCCACCTCAGCCTTCCAAGAGGCTAAGACAATAGGTGCAAGCCACCATGTCTGTGTAAGTTTAAATTTTTTTTTTTTGAGATGGGGTCTCGCTGTGTTGCCCAGGCTGGTCTTGAGCTCCTGGCCTCAAGCAATCTTCCTGTCTTGCCCTTTCGAAGTGCTGGGATTATAGGCATGAGCTACCACACCCAGCCTGAACAAAGTCTGGAAATGAGCTCAAGAATATTGAGTATGAAGGGGAGAAGGAAACACGAGAGCTGTGCATCTGACCGAAGCAGACAGTTTATTCATTTATTGACTATTTTCAGAGCACTTGCTGTTCATGAAGCACTGCGAACATCTTGCAAGATAGTCACTAACAAAGTAGAGTTACTGCCAAAGGCTATAATTATATCACAGAGGGTGCTGTTAGAGTCAGAGAAAGGAGTTGTCTTTGACATGTACTTAACTGTATTTATTGGGAGGAATTGAGAAAAGAATGTCTATTCCATCTTTCTGCACCATCCATTGTCTTTGCTTTTCAATTCAATCTCAGTCTTAATCTTTTCCCTACTCCAGAATTACAGAAAAGCATGATCATGTTTTCCTTGGTCCTCTGCAAGAGTGAAGTTTCACTCAAGTGATGTGAGTTTTGCATTCAACCAACTAGTGACAACTACTGTTTGGTATATACTTTCCATTTATACTGGATTGCATTAATCTTCATAGATATTGTGTCTTTGTGCAAGCTACCATAACAAAATACCATAGACTGGGTGGCTTAAACAACAGAAATTCTGGAGGCCAGAAGTTCAAGGTGAGGTTGCCAGCATGGTTGAATTCTGGTGAGGACTTTCTTCTTGGCTTGTAGATGGCTTCTCTCTTTATGTGTCTTCACGTGATAGGGAGAGAGAGAGAGAGAACAATCCCTGCTGTCTCTTCATTTTCTTTTCTTTTCTTTCCTTTTTTTTTTTTTTTTTGTTCTTTTGAGACAGGGTCTTGCTCTGTTGCCCAGGCTGGAGTGCAGTGGTGTGATCATGGCTCACTGCAGCTTCAACCTCCTGGCTCAAGTGATCCTACCACATCTCCTCCTGAGGAACTGGGACTACAGGCCCGCACCACCACATCCAGCTAATTTTTTTATTTTCAGTAAAGACAGGGTTTCACTTTGTTGCCCAGGCTGGTCTCAAACTCCTGGGCTCAAGCCAACCTCCCACATTGGCCTCCGAAAGTGCTGGGATTATAGGCATGAGCCACCTTTCCAGCCAGATTTTAGGCAGTCAGTACGCATGTGCCTAGTGCCTATCATATTGCACAGTGCAGATTATAGAACATTTTCATCATAGAAAGTTCTATTGGACAATGCTGCTCTAGACAATTTAGACTTATACTAGAATCAAGACCGACTAGAAAACAGAATACTTCTGCTGATCATGGTGTCTCATGCCTATAATCCCAGCACTTTGGGAGGCAGAGGCAGGAGGATCACTTGAGCTCAGGAGTTTGAGACCAGCCTGGGCAACATAGGGAGATGGTCATCTCTACTAAAAATTAAAAAAAAAAAAAAAAAAAAAGCCAAATGTGGTGGTGCACACCTCTGGTCCCAGCTACTTGGGAGGCTAATGTGGGAGAATCACATGAGCCTGGGAGGTTGAGGCTGTAGTGAGCATGATCATGTCATTGCACTCCAGCCTGGGTGACAGAGCAAGACCCTGTCTCAAAAAAAAAAATAAATAAAAAATGAAAAGTGGCAGTTACTTTGTATTTATATTGTGTAAAATGTCTCAACTTGTTTGGTATAATACAGTGAAATTGTAAACAAGCAGTCTTTTTCACCAAAATGCAAATTGAAAATCATCATTGGCTTTTATTCCTATTTGTATTTTTTTCTTTTTTGGTGTGAAACTGTAAAATCCCAGAAAAGAACACAACAAGAGCCCTTGTTTTATCACCCAGATTTGAACATCTTTAACATTTTGCCATATTTGTTTCAGGTCTTGATTTTTAAGATAAAGTTTTGAAAATACATAGAGCTCAAATTTCCTTGATGACTCCTAGACCCACCCGGAGTGATTCTTTATCCTGTACTTAAGGCCTTCTACACTATATTCCCAAAGAATGAAATCCAGTTATCTTCCCATTCCTTTGTCCCTGTGTGCCAGGCAAAGGGAACTCATCTCCTATTTTACTACTGTGTGACCTTTTTTCATCTCACTGCTTCCTTCATCTGAACAGCTCTCCAAATCCTGAATACCTTTTATGGTCCAGCTTAAGTGCCTTCGTTTACATGAAGCCTATGTCTCCCCTGTTGTTCCTATAATCCTTTCCTTTCTTGAACATCGTAGCTTAGTGAGTTTGTGTAATCGCTTTCTTTTTTCAACTTCATAGTACTTGGTTCATTCTCTTAGTATGGAACTTGTTCTCTGCCAAGCCTGTTTCAAGGGGTTGTGGTAGAAAGCAGTTATATTTATTCTGGAATATCGAATAGTTAAGGTTATGTGAAATGTATGTTTTAAGTCTTGGTGAAAAGTAGAATCTCTGATTTGAAAACATGTTTGCATTATATTGTAGAAAGCTTTGGATACTGTGCTAATTGTGTTGAATTTTATTATATAGGCAGGAGGGAGTTAAGACCAACCCTTCCTGCTTTTTTCTGTCTTTATTACTGGCATCTCTGTCTTATTAGCAAGTTCAAAGACCTTAAGGTGAAGCATGCCTGGGTTATTAAAGGACTAGCAATGGCCAGATAATGTAGAACAGTGGTCTTCAAAGTGTGATTCTTGGATCAGCACAATCTACATTACCTGGAAATTTGTTAGAAATGCAGATTCTTAGGTCCCTTCCCAGATGTACTGAATTAGAAATTCTGAGGGTGAGGTCCAGCAATCACTGTGTTAATGGGTCCATCAGATGTTTCCAATACACTAACTCTGCAAGTCTCCTAGATACATCAGAGTTAGAATTACATAGAGGTCTTGTTAAAACATAGACTGTTGGGGCCTGAGAATTTGCATTCTAACAAGTTCATAGGTAATGCTGGCGACACTTGGTCAGGAGCCATTTGGGGAACCACTATTGTCAGTTATTATGAAGCTCTTTGGCCATTACTCCCGGTGAGTCAGGAAGTCCTTAGGAGTTTTTGAGCAGAGGAGTCACATGATCTTATGTACATTTTCAAGGGTTTACTCTGGCTGCTGTGTTGAGAATTGGGTGGAAGAGGCAACACTGAGAGCAGGGAGACCAGGTAGGAGACTGTTGGAGTAATTCAGGCAAGAGATGATGGTTTGGATCACGGTGTTATCAGTACAATTGGTGAGAGTGGTTGGATTCTGGAGATACTTTGACTACAGAGCTGGCAAAATCGATGTTGAGTTTGGTATAGAATATGAGGGGAGGAGGAGAAGGATCAAGTATGAACCAAGATTTTTGGTCCAAGAAATGGAAGGATGGAGTTGCTATTTAGTAGGATGGGGCAGGTTGTAAAAGGAATAGGTTTGGGAGAGGGGTGGGGCGGGAGGGAAGGAATGTGGTCCTTCTGTGTTGGACATTTTAAGTTCTGGAGTGATCTTGCCAAGGGTATTTAGATGGAATGAGCCTAGCTGGGAACACTAGGTGGATGGGAGAGGTTGGAAAAGAGAGATCAGAGCACTGAGCCCTGGGCACGCCACCTATACTACAGTTTTGGAGACATGCACTGTTTTAGGTGCTGGAGATACACAGGCAGTATTCCATTCATTCCTTCCTTCAGCAAGCCTTTGTTGAATGGCTACTATGTGCCATGCATTGTTTTAGGTGCTTGGAATACAGCAGTGATCAAAACAGAAAAAGTCAAAAAGTCTGTAAGTTTAAGGAACTTAACAGTATAGTTGGGGACTAGAGACTGTAAACCTAATAAATACAAGAATGTTGTTTGGCAGTGTGTCCAGAATTGGTGGATTCTTGGTCTCACTGACTTCAAGAATGAAGCCACGGACCCTCGCGGTGAGTGTTACAGTTCTTAAAGATGGTGTGTCCAGAGTTTGTTCCTTCAGACGTTCAGATGTGTCTGGAGCTTCTTCCTTCTGGTGGGTGGTCTCGCTGTCAGAAGTGAAGCTGCAGACCTTTGTGGTGAGTGTTACAGCTCTTAAAGGCAGGGCCTCTGGAGTTGTTTGTTCTTCCCGGTGGGTTCGTGGTCTCCCTGGCTTCAGGAGTGAAGCTGCAGACCTTCGGGTGTTACAGCTCATAAAGGCAGTGTGGACCCAAAGACTGAGCAGCAGCAACATTTATTGCAAAGAGCGAAAGAACAAAGCTTCCACAGTGTGGAAGGGGACCCAAGCAGCTTGCCAACTGCTGGCTGGGGGAGCCCTTATCTGGCCCCACCCATATCCTGCTGATTGGTTCATTTTACAGAGAGCTGATTGGTCTGTTTTGACAGAGTGCTGATTGGTGCGTTTACAATCCTTAAGTTAGACACAGAGTGCTAGACAGAAAAGTTCCCCAAGTTCCCACTAGCTTAGCTAGACACAGAGTTAGCTAGATACAGAGTACCCATTGGTGTATTTATAAACCTTGAACTAGACATAGAGTACTGATTGGTGTATTTACAAACCCTGAGCTAGACACAGAGTGCTGATTGGTGTATTTACGATTCTCTAGCTAGACATAAAAGTTCTCCAAGTCCCCACCAGATTAGCTAGCTACAGAGTGCTGATTGGTGCACATACAATCATCTGGTCATCTGGCTAGATATAAAAGTTCTCCAAGTCCCCATCAGGCTCAGGAGCCCAGCTGGCGTCACCCAGTGGATCCTGCACTGGGGCTGCAGGCGGAGCTGCCCGCCTGCACTCCTCAGCCCTTGGGCTGTCAATGGGACCAGGCGCCTGCGGAGCAGGGGGCGGCTACAGTCCGAGAGGCCCAGGCCTCGCGGGAGCCCACCGCAGGGAGGGAGCTCAGACTTAGTGAGCTGCAGGTCCCCAGCTATGCCCTGCGGGGAGGCGGCTAAACCCAGGGAGAATTTGAGTGCAGCGCCAGTGGGCCGGCACTGCTGGGGGACCCGGGGCAACCTCCACAAATGCTGGCCCAGGTGCTAAGCAGCTCACTGCCCTGGGCCTGCTGCGCCAGCCGGCTGCTCTGGGTGCGTGGCCCCCCAGCCTGCTCTCGCGCCTGCCTGAACTTGCGCGGGCTGGCGAGTGCTGCTCCCTCCACCGCAATCAGGGCAGCCCCGCGCCTCTCCCTCCACGCCTTGGTAAGCAGAGGGAGGCGGCTCTGGCCTCAGCCAACCCAGAGAGGGGCTCCCACGGTGCCTTGGCGGGCTGAAGGGCTCCTCAGGCACCGCCAGAGTGGACCCCAAGGCCGAGGAGGCGCTGAGAGTGAGGGCTGCTAGCACATTGTCACCTCTCAGCAGTACCTGCCTTGAGGAAAGATAAAGCAGAAGCAGAAGGGTGGGAATGCCTGGGGATGGCGATTGGGAGGGCTTGCCATTTTATGGCCGATGGCCAGGGAAGGCCTTACTGATGAGGTGATACTCAAAGGGAAACCTTAGGGAAGTAAGGGAATTGACCTAGTAGATATGTAGGGGACAAGTATGGAGGCAAAGGGAACCAAGAAGGCATAGCTCTGAGGCAGGGCTGTATTTGGGTATAGAAGGAGAAGAAAAAGAAGCCTGGATTCTGAACCTGGGGCCCTACAACATATGGAGCTCAAGGAGATGGAGAGGAAACAGAAAGGAGAATGAGAACAAGAACAAGGGAGGCAGGTGCAGAAAGTGCATCAGGAAGGGAGTGATTAATTGTGTTGCATACTGCTGGCTGATAGGTCAACGGAGATAGGACTGAGCATTGATAATGAATTTAACATTAGGGCTTGTCAAGTGGCCTTGACAGGAGCAGTTGCAGTGAAGTGGAACTGCTGTAGAGATGGAAACCTAGTGGGGGTGGATTCCAAAGGGAATGGAAGGAGAAGATTTGGAGACAAATGTAGGTAAAGCTACAGACGAGTTTTGCTCTAAGGCTGAGTGGAGAAATGGGGCTGATAACCAGAGGGGTAGGTGGGAGGAAAGTCGGAGGATATTTTTGAGATGGGAGAAGTAACGGTGTATTTGTTTGCTGAAGGGAATGATTCAGTAGAGAGGGAAAATTTAATGATGCAGGAAAGCAGGGAGAATTGCTGGGAGAATGTCTTAGAGTAGGGAGCGGGGGATAGGATCTAGTGGATAATTGGAGTAGAGGTGGCCTTATCTAGGAGAAACAGTTTATTCATTTTAACAGGAGGGAAAGCAGAGTGTATGAGAACTGATGCTGATAGGTGGGGAGGTAAGCTGTGGGAGCTTGCAAAATCTCTCTTCTGACTGCTTCTGTTTCCTCAGGAAATTAGGAAACGAGATCTTTCAGTGAGAGTGAGGATAGAGGAGGAAGCGTTGGAAGTTTGTAGTGAGAGGAGTCATAAAAGTATATTAGAATCAGGAAAAGTCAAGTATTGTTTTGAGTTATGTACTCTGCAATGATTTGTGCTCTTCATTCCTACCTGCTTTTTCCTTTGCCTGAATGCCCTTCTCCATTACCCTTCCATCTGTTAAACTTCGTCCTTTATCCTTTAAACTCAGTTCTATGTTCCCTTCTTTGATCCAGTAAGGCAAAGTTGAGCATTTTCTTATCTGTGCCTCAGTTTTGCAGTAACTCCCATGTTGCTTTAATTATCAAGTTTATGTTTTATCTCTGTCTCTCATACTCAATGGTGAGCCCCTGGAAGTAGAGACTGAATATTCCTCTTTTTTTTTTTTGAGACCGAGTCTTGCTCCGTTGCCCAGGCTGGAGTGCAGTGGCGCGATCTCGGCTCGCTGCAACCTCTGCCTCCCAGGTTCAAACGGTTCTCCTGCCCAGCTTCCCGAGTGGTTGGGATTATAGGTTCCTGCCACCATGCCCTGCTAATTTTTGCATTTTTAGTAGAGACAGGGTTTTGCCATGTTGGCCATGCTGGTCTCAAACTCCTAACCTCAGGTGATCCTCCTGCTTCAGCCTCCCAACATGCTGGGATTACAAGTGTGAGCCACCGTGCCTGGCCAGAGGCTGAATATTTCTAGTGGCCAGGATAGTGCCTGGCTCATGATCGGTTTTCATCAAATTAGAATAACAAAATAATGCTTTAAAAGGAAAGTCTTAAGAGTGCTCATCTTGAAAACCATGGTATTCTCATGCTAAAGGAAGTGCCTGGCACTTAAGGAGATACTAAATATTTGAATTGACAATGAGTTGTACTGTGGATGTTTGCAGTAAACAAACACCTTCAAATTAGAAATCTTATGCATCTCTGTGCATCTTACGTGTCTCTATACCCTTCTCTTTTTATATCCTGTGTATTTTTGAATGGATCTCATGATTGACTTGGTAGGTACTTAATACTTACGAGTTAAATGAATGAATGAACCTAATTAAAAAGGACTAATAATGGAGAAACTACAATAGTAGTTCAGCTGTGAGATGAAGGTGGTAGCAATGATGAGGATGGAACTGCCAGAGATACTACACAGTTCCCCACTTAGGAGGGGCAGAAGGGAAGTCTCTAATGCTAATTAATTGTGTACTGTGTGCTACATCATACCATGATTATTCCTTCTCATTTTAAAGATGGTAAAGCTGAGATTCAGAGATGTTTAGCAGTCTTCATGTTATGTCTATCTGATTGCATGAAAATACCCCTTTTTCTGCTGCCATACAGCCTTGATAATAGCCCTCCCATCCCTTTAAAACTGTGAATTCTCCCCACTTTTCTAGTTGGTTTCAGTGGATTGAATTTCAAATGGCTTCTGAATTAAGCAGAGATGTCCTTTTGTAGGCAGCTTTACATTGCTTTACTAAGCTGAAACAAATTGTGGTTGAAGATACAGATTAGGAAGTGTTAAATATGAAGGTAATAACCGAAACAGTTATAGTGGATGTGCTGCCAGAAGACAAGTTTATAGAGAAATTCTGCTTTCACTGACTCTAGGATCTCACCAAGTCTATTAATCTGTAAGAAGCCAGAGGAACTGGCAGGAATATAGATTTTCTCTTTTTTTTACAGTTTCCAGAATTCAATATGCATATATGTTGGATAGTTTAACAATTGTAGGTTTTCAAAATAGCTTACTAATAAACTATTTTATTACTATTTTTTTCTCTTTGGAAAATTGCATCATATGAGTGGTCTACTTTTTCTAACCCATTTATCTTGTAGTCTTTTAAGAACTGTGCTGTTGTTGACTTCTTCACAGAATCCAGCACTCTTTTGGAAGAGGGTAATCTCCCTCCAAAAACTGAGGACACTTACCTTCCCCATATATTGAGTCCAGCTTGTTTGGTGGCCCAGGTGGGTGGCACAATGATTTGGTGTCTTCTCTATAGGATATACAGAATAGTGTGGCACTTACGAGATATTGGATACATTTATATGAATGTTTACAGCAGTTTTATTAATATTTTCCTATGCAGTTATTTTTCTGACTTACGAATCTTGTTTCATTGTGTTTCAAAACTTAGGTAATAATTTCAAGATGCCAGGACGTTCCAGTTCAAATTCAGGTTCAGCTGGTTTCATCTCCTTCAGTGGTGTAGAGTCTGCTCTCTCCTCCTTGAAAAACTTCCAAGCCTGTATCAACTCTGGTATGGACACAGCTTCTAGTGTGGCTTTGGATCTTGTGGGAAGTCAGAGTAAGTAAAATTAAAACTTCTTTTGTGTCTACTTTGAGGTAACACTGTGTGATGGTATTAATCTGGGGGTGCCTTTTGAGTATCCTTGGGGGAATGATTTAACCCTTCTAGGCATCTGTTTTCTCATCTTGTTCTGCACACCACGGTAGGGTACCGAGGGTGAAATGAGATTGACTCATTCATGTGTGTTCAGACAGTTAAGTTCCATGAGAAACTGCACTAGAAATTTATGGGCAAAGATTTGAAGATCCTGACCTCAAGGAGCATACAATCTAAAGTATTTGACATTTGTGAACTGTAAGGTATATAAATTTATTATGATATTGTTATTTTCCAGTAGTTTATACTTTGGTCATGCTTGATTACTCAGTAGATAGACTAAGCTAGGGATACCAGCAAAGGAAGGCCTCAACAAAAATGAGAAAAGTTAAACTTAATGAATTTTACCTACATTTGTTCAATCAAAAAGATTTAGAAAGATGTGATTTGCAGGCCTGGTGCAGTGGCTTACGCCTGTAATCCCAGCACTTTGGGAGGCCGAGGTGGGCATATCACGAGGTCAGGAGTTCGAGACCAGCCTGGCCAATATGGTGAAACCCTGTCTCTACTAAAAATAGAAAACCAACATGGTGAAACCCCGTCTCTACTAAAAATACAAAAAATTAGCTGGGTGTGGTGGCAGGCGCCTGTAATTCCAGCTACTTGGGAGGCTGAGGCAGGAGAATCGCTTGAACCTGGGAGGTGGAGGTTGCAGTGAGTTGAGACTGTACCACTACACTCCAGCCTGGACAACAGAGCAAGACTCCATCTCAAAAAAATAAAAGTTGTTATTTGCTTTCTTTGGAGTAGAATTGTTTTTATTTTATTTTACACATGGAACCAGAAGAGCAGCATGATCCTTTTGTTTTCTTTTTAATGGCATAGGATTTGAGCACTTTGTGATGTGCCTTGGTGTGATTTTCTTTGTCCTGACTGATGTTGTTTGAGTTTTATAGATCTGTCAGCTTATAGTTTTTTGAATCAAATTTGGAAAAATTTCTGCTACTATTTCTTCAAATATATATTTTTTACTCCTCTGCTCTCTTCTCCTTCTGTGTGACTCACATTTCATGTATGTTAGATGGGTTGATATTGTCCCATAAATCAGTGGGACTTCATAGATTTTTTTTCCAGTCTTTTTACTCTTTAGCTTCAATTTGAATAATTTCTGTTGCTAAGTTCATTTATCTTGTCTGCTGCGGTGTCTAATCTGATAATTCCATTTAGTGAATTTAAAAATTTCAGTTATTGTGTTTTTAATTGTTGAAGACATAGCAAAGAATTAAGTAGAATCTTTTTTTTAGTCTTACATTTTTTTCTTCATTGTGTCCATATTTTTCTTTACATTCTTGAGTGTATGGTTTTCTTTACATTCTTGAGTATATGGAACCTGTTTATAATAGCAGTTTTAATATCCTTGAATGTGAATTCTGTCATCTCTATGTGTATTATGTTGTTGAGTGTTTGGATTTTGTTGTCTTTTTTTTTTTTTTTCAGACGGAGTTTCGCTCTTGTTGCCCAGGTTGGAGTGCAATGGTGCAATCTTGGCTCACTGCAAACTCCACCTCCCGGGTTCAAGCGATTCTCCTGTCTCAGCCTTCCAAGTTGCTGGGGTTACAGGCATGTGCCACCATGCCCAGCTAATTTTGTATTTTTAGTAGAGATGGAGTTTCTGCATGTTGGCCAGACTGGTCTCAAACTCCTGATCTCAGGTAATCCGCCTGCCTCGGCCTCCCAAAGTCCTGGGATTACAGGTGTGAGCCACTGCGCTGGCCTGTTGTCCTCTTTTAAATAGTGTTGGAGTTTGTTTGGTGGGCAGCTAAGTGATTATGGATTAGGCCGATCCTTTCCAGGCTTGTCATTAAGCTTTGTTAGGGCAAGTCTAGTGTAGCCTTTATGTTAGGGCTAATTTAGCCTTGTTACAAAGCATGGCCCTTCTGGAGTCTCTGTTGATTGCCCCGAGGGTTCACTGAGATAGCTGTACTCTGGCTGGATGGAATTTGAATGTCTCCCTCTCCTAGTTCCTACGAGACTGAACCTGGGAGTTGTTTACTTTATAGCTGTCAGTATTTGCTCCTCAGCATTTTAGGATTCATCATCAGACTCAAGGAGACCCCAGTGCAGATTCCTAGAGCTCTTTGTCTGCATAGCTCCCTCCCAGTGCTTTCTCTTGCAAACTCTGCTGGCTGCCTCAGCCTCTCTGAACTGCAGTCGCTGTCTCCTCAATCCTTCAATACTGCCGTGCTAGGTGGGGCGCGGTGGCTCCTACCTGTAATCCCAGCACTTTGCAAGGCCGAAGCAGGAGGATCACCTGAGGTCAGGAGTTCAAGGCCAACATGGCGAAACCCTGTCTCTACTAAAAATACAAAAATTAGCCAGGCATGGTGGAGGATGCCAGTAGTCCCAGCTACTGGGGAGGCTGAGGCAGGAGAATCGCTTGAACCTGGGAGAAGGGGATTGCAGCGAGCCGAGATTGTGCCACTGCACTCCAGTCTGGGGAACAGAGTGAGACTCCATCTCAAAAACTCCCGTGGATTCCTCCTCCCTTGTGCAGGGAGGAGGCCTTTGCAAGACTTTTCCCAGTTTTCCCTTATTGCAGTAATTACAGTCCTGTTCTGCCTCTGTCCCACTGTCCCGTAGCTATTGTTTCATTATTTTGTTTAGTTTTTCAGTCATTAATGGCAGGTGGACCAGCTCCATACAGTTACTCATTTAAGGCTAACAGCAGGTGTCATAATCTTTTTAGTAGGTGGCCTCCAAATGTTTTAACCCTGCCTGGTCTATTTTTGAGTATATTTTTGGTGATCATAGATAATTTGGCTTTGATAGATCGGCCTGTATAAAAGTCATAGTAAAGTCTTAAACCATAAGAGAGAAGACTGGAACATAACCCTCTTGGGAGACCGTATCAGTTTTTTTCAGGATTCTTATTGAAGACTCCTGAGAGTTTTAGGTACAGAGTTCTTTTTTTTTTCCTCTTGGTTTTGTTTTGTTTTAAATAAGTATATTTTGTTGTAAAATACAACATACTTTGTGCAATTTAAAAAGAATTATAAACATCATTTTTTGAAAGGTTCATGCTCTAAAGCAGAAGTTGGCACAAAGTTTTTCTATAAAGGGCCAGATAATAAATATTTTCAGCTCTGTGGGCCATGTGGTTTCTGTCACAACCCTGCTGTTGAAGTGCAAAACCCACCACAGACAGTACGTAAATGAATGGGCATGACTGTGGCCTTATAAAACTTTATTTACAAAAATGGGCAGTGGGCCGGATTTGGCTCACAGGCCTTAGTTTGTCAACCCCTGCTTTAGTGCCACAGGTTGTCATTAAGTAATTTTTAAAAGAAAGAGGTATTTATTTTTTAATATTTGGATTAATCTTACAGCAATAATTTTACGGCAAATACTTGGTTTTGCATTTACCAAAAAAAGTTAATTTAAGAAAAATTTTGATCAAGTTATATGGGAAAAAAGTGAACTAAACAAGTTAGATACAGAGTCACCAGGAGCCTGGAATACTTATGAACTCAATACATATATGAATACACACACACACACAGATATTTTAACTAATACCAGGAGTCAGAATAACAAAGTAGTCAACATAAACTTACCCAATGACTATTCTGCGTATAATTCAGCTCTAGGTTTTAAAGAGGACATAAACAAGTATTAAGTAGTTCCTCCCTTCATAGAGTTTGCCATCTTAGTAGGAAGACAAACACATTAAAATACCAGAACAATGACAAAACAAAAAAGATGTTATAAAACTGCAAATAACTAGTATCACCACAGATCTCACCAGAAAAGTCATACACTCTGAAATTTATAATGGTGAACACAAATTTTTCAAAGTTCTAATTATTTCTTTAAAACTTTCATTTTGGGCCGGGTGTGGTGGCTCATGCCTGTAGTCCCAGCACTTTGGGAGGCTGAGGCAGGTGGATCACGAGGTCAGGAGTATGAGACCAGCCTGACCAACATGGTGAAACCCCATCTCTACTAAAAATACAAAAATTAGCCAGGCGTGGTGGCACGCACCTGTAATCCCAGCCACTCAGGAGGCAGAGGCAGGAGAATAGCTTGAACACAGGAGGCAGAGGTTGCAGTGAGCAGAGATCATGCCACTGCACTCCAGCCTGGGCGACAGAGCAAGACTCTGTCTCAAAAAAAAAAAAAAAAAAAACAAAGAAACAAAACAAAACAAAAACAAACAACTTTCATTTTGGCTGGGTGCTATGGCTCACACTTGTAATCCTAGCACTTTAAGAAGCCGAGGCAGGTGGATCACCTGAGTTCAGGAGTTGGAGACCAACCTGGCCAACATGGCGAAAATCTGTCTCTACTGAAAATACAAAAATTACCTAAAAATACAAAAATTACCCGGGCATGGTGGCCTGCGCCTATAATCCCAGCTACTTGGGAGGCTCAGGCAGGAGAATCGCTTGAACCCCGGGGGCGAAGGTTGCAGTGAGCTGAGATCGCGCCACTGCACTCCAGCCTGGGTGAAAGAGTGAAATTCTGTCTAAAAAAAAAAAAACTTTCATTTTATCATTAGCAACGAATGCTGTTAGTTGTTGTCTTTGAAATTACAGGTGCACAGGCTCACTTTCTTCATTTTTGAGAAAATGTCTTTCAGGTACCCAAACCTGAATAACCATAGTTTGTCTGTGAATTGTTCTATATTGTACTGTTTCATCAAGGACTTTTTTTTTTGTTTTTTAAGATGGAGTCTTGTTCTGTCCCAGGCTGTGGTGCAGTGGTGCAGTCTTGGCTCACTGCAACCTCCACCTCCCGGGTTCAAGCTATTCTTCTGTCTCAGCCTCCTGAGTAGCTGGGATTACAGGCACGCGCCACCATGCCCAGCTAATTTTTGTATTTTTAGTAAAGACGGGGTTTCACCATGTTGGCCAGGCTGATCTCGAACTCCTGACCTCGTGATCCACCCGCCTTGGCCTCCCAAAGTGCTGGGATTACAGGTGTGAGCCACTGCGCCCGGCCTCTCAAGGACATTCTTAAATGAAACTAGCATTTGTTTTACTATGAGTGCTTGGTAGAGAGGAATACGATGATCTATTAGAGTACAGCAGTTTGGTGCCAGTGCTCTGATTTTTGCTAAGGCACCAGCAGTTTTTTCCACAATTGCTTTTGCACCATCAGTACAAATGTCCAACACTGTTAAAAAAGAAAAAGAAAAACAAACCCAGACAAATAGCATCTTAAAATTATGATGTAAGTTAGCTAGGCATGGTAGCTAACACCCGTAATCTCAGCACTTTGGGAGGCCAATGCGAGCAGATTGCTTCAGCTCAGGAGTTTGATACTAGCCTGGAGCCACATGGCAAACCCTGTCTCTACAAAACACACAAAAATTAGCCAGGCATGGTGGTGCACACCTGTAGTCCCAGCTACTCACAAAGCTGAGATGGGAGGACAGCTTAAGCCCAGGCGGCAGAGGTTGCGGTGAGCTGAGATCACACCACTGTACTCCAACCTGGGCAACAGGGCCAGAGCCTGTCTCAAAAAAAAAAAAAAAAAAAAAATGATGAAAATAGTTTCAACCCACAGACCCCCTGAAAGGGCTCAGAAGACCACACTGAGAACAAACTGAGTTTAATTGCTTATGAATAGGAGGTAGATGACATGAGAAATCCTCTGTAGAGAGAAAGCCAAGGGCATACCAGACTGAGGTGCTGTCCAAGGACCCGAAGAGTAGGAAAACACCAGGTGTTTAAAGAAATTGAAGGGTAGCTCAGCCTGTAACAGTAGATGAAAGACTTGTAGAAGGTAGCCAGTACTAAGGCAGCCAGCATCAGCACTTAAGTGCATGCTTGCTGTTGGATTCAGTCCTAACTCTGTCATAAGTTCTGTAACTTTGAGTAAGGTACCTAACTTCTTTCAGCTTCTGATTTCTTATCTGTGAAATAGGATTAAAATGCCTGCTTTGTAAGATTGTTGGGACTAAATGAGATAATATATGTTAAGTGCTCTTAGCCACAGTGTTAATTCAATAGCTATCATACATGACAGTTAGCAATTAGTAAAGTTTGAGGGTCAGAACTTAGAAGAAAGGCCTGTGATCTGAAGAGGGTAAGAAAGATGGATGAGTTTGGAAGTCTATTTAAGACTGAGTCCAGCTAAGTCACTAATTCTTCAGATATGTTAGCCAAAACTACAAAGATAAATAAAGGTTTCTTCGTTTGAGTTGTTTACAGTCTAGGTAGGAAATAAGACATATAGTTGTTATTCAATCATTAAGTGAACATTGATTGCCTATAATGTGACGCTTTGCCAAGGAGTTTGAACCTTATCATTGGAAGGTTTCAAGTAGAGGAAAAATATGGTAAGATCCAGTTTTAGAAAGATAAATGCCCGTGGCAGTACTGAGGAAGGAGAGACTTCAGGTGGCCAAAGAGGAGATTATGTTAGTAGCTCAAGTGAAAAAGAAAATAACTTTGAGTAAGGTATTGTAACTAAAGTAAAAAGGATTTGATTTGTGTGCTTTATATCTTATACCCTCGTAATACAGGCATAATAGTGTAATAGATGATTGCCTGGGTTCTTATCCCAGTGCCCTCACTTATCTTTGTGACCTTGGGCAAATTCTCTACCCTCCATTTGCCTCAGGTTTCCTATTTATAAAAGGCATTATTGTGGGGATTAGTGAGATAATATTTTACAAATTACTTAGAATAGTACTAAATGCTCAGTAATTGTTAGCTGTTACTAGTAATTTGGTGTGCATTTGAGTTTGAGTTGACCGGTGGGTGTGTTGGACAACAGCAAATGGATTGGGAGAAATTAAAGTGCAGAAGAGCAAGTGGGGAATTTCCTGGATTATCTCAGAACAGAAATACTCTGTTTTCGTTAGTTTTATGAGATTGTTGACTTTTTGGGTTGCCTGATTTCATCTCAGATGAGAGTGAACTTTGATAAACAAAATGATAGTGATCACATAGGTGTCATTTTCTCACTTTGCCCTGAAATTTTCCTGTTGTTGTATTATTAAGTTATTGGTAAAGGAGATTCTTGCTCCCAAGAACTTGGGTGGTGATGTGTTTTATTTTGTTTCTTATTGGTTGTAGATTCCTAATTCCTATACCAGGTGTTTGTCCCTGTTCAATTTTCTAGCTTATTTGAAATGATCACCTTTGCCTGGGTTATGTTAGAATATATGATGTCTAGGCAATTAGACTCACCACTAGCATGTTTATTCATTTTTCTCTAAATTTCTTGATATTCTAGTATTATCTTCTTTATTTGACCTAACTGAGAAATGAAAGTTGTTACATTAGGAGATTTTTTTTCAGATTACTGAAGCTTACTTTTTTCAGGTTTTTGAGTTTATTATGTACTTTTCTGCTATCTTACACAGACTATACTGACCTAATTAACTGGAATTATTTTAAGTCATCTTTAAGCAGTTTTAGTAAGCTCTTTAGGTTTAGTTAAGCAAATTTGAGGAATCTCCCTTCTCTAAAATGTTAATATACCTCAAAGATGTAAATTACATCTTTGTAGTTTTCAAAGATGTGTCGTCTCTTCTCATGCCTCTCTGCCAGGGCAAGTCTGTGAATGGACTTCAGAGGTTTGGTTAATGCTCTGCACTTCTACAAAAATCTATGTGCATGAGGATTAAAAGTTTTACCAGATTCTTGCTAAGTATTTGATGCAACATTTAGAAGTAAAGGATTAAAGTTTTCTCTATATATTGCTTTTCTTTCTGTGATTTTGGAGCTATAGGGCAGAAAGATTACAGTTACTGTGGTCAGGCAGTTAATTGGATATTTGTTGAGCTATGCTAAAGTATGGTGATGATGATGAATTTGTTACATACTTAACTGGTGCTCTTTTAACATGTGCTATCTCATTTGATCCTAACAGTAATCCTGTGAAGTAGGGACTGTTGCTGGCCCCACTTTACACATGAGAAAAATTGAGGCTTAGCGAAGTTACATGCGTTTTTTAAAGTCACAAAGTTAGGAAGTGTTTCAGTAGGGATTTGATTATAAGCAGTCTGACTTCATAGTTTCTGCCCTTCACCATTATGCTTCAAAAAACATGTGTTGTGCCAGTGTCATGGCCTGTTCAGTCAAATAACATTTAGCAATGTTTGGCTTAGATAATTTTTATGGTTTTTTTTTTTTTAGGATAATATTTTTTTTTTTTTTTTTAGTACCCAAACGAGCTCAGAAAGTTAATTTTTGGACCAAGGTCACAGCTAACAAATGGCAGAACATTTGAACTTGCCAAGGCAGTATGGCACATAGACTCATACACTACTCACCACAGATCCTTCAGTGCAATGACAATGACAACAAAGAAAGTTAATTTTTAAAAATGAGATCAAAGATTTTCTTATGTTTAAAAAAATTCTTATTATTTCCATTTTACTTGACCTAGCTTTCTATGACTTATTTTTACTAACTTATTTCTGTGTACAGGGAAGGTTTGGAAGAAAGTCTTTTGTCAGAAACTCATCCTATTATGGGTAGTTGCTTTTATAATGTTAGAATTAGTTGCTCTGTGTGTGCGTGTGTGTGCGCACGCATGGGAGTGTCTGTGTTTTGAAAGGACAAATTAAAAACTAATCAATAGAGCAAGTCTTTGAAATTCCTTAACCTACTTACGTCATTGACAGTAATGTCTGTGATGTTACCTGTCATGGAGGCTTGAGCTTGCAAGGCTAGCTTTCCAGAGGCGATTTATTTTCTGCTAAGTGATATGTTTGCAGTTTGAGCCACAGAGCAAAGCATGATGCTTAATTATCACTACATGGGCCAATGGCCATACCGAAGATATATCTCTTGATCCAGTTTTCTTACTTAAGCATATAACTTTTTTTTTTTTTTTTTTTTTTTGCGGTGGAGCCTCTCTCTGTCAACCACTCTGGAGTGCAGTGGCACGATCTTGGCTCATTGCAACCTCCGCCTCCTGGGTTCAAGCAGTTTTCCTGCCTAAGCCTCCCAAGTAGCTGGGACTACAGGCACTGTCTTCTAAGACCTAAATGGAAAAGAAAAAAATTTAGCAGAGCTTCATCAGATTTGCTTTTTTCTTGATTATTTATAATATAGTTACACAAAGCAGATGTATACAGTGGACTTGCAGTGGTGTCTATTAGCATTAGGGTAGCTGCTGCATACTTTTAAAAATCACCAATATTCAGCCTCTTTGGCCTTCTTGTTTTTTTTTTTTTTTTTTTTTTTTGAGACAGGGTCTTGCTCTGTCACCCAGGCTGGAGTGCAGTGGCATGATCTCGGCTCACTGCAACCTCTGCCTCCCAGGTTCAAACAATTCTCACGCCTCAGCCTCCCAAAGTGCTAGGATTACAGGCATGAGCCACTGCTCCCGGCATTCAGTCTCTTTGACTTTTTGTGTGCTTCCAAGTAAATTTTCCCCCTTCCTAAGATACCATAATTTGCCATATCTCCATATCTGGATATCCTGATACCAGTTAATGCATTTTCTTTGTTCCATGGGGCTTTTTGCATTTATACCTTTTTTATTTTTATTTTCTTTTTTTTTTAAGAGATGGGGTCTTACTCTGTCGCCCAAGCTCACAGTAGTCTCTACTGCCCTGGCTCAAATGATTCTCCCAACTCAGCCTCCCAAAGTAGCTGGGACCAGAGGCGCACACCACCGTGCCCAGCTAATTTTTTTATTATTTGTAGCAACAAGGTGTTGCTATATTGTCCAGGCTGGTCACAAACTGGTCTTCACTTTTAAATAGGCTTCCTGAGGACAAAGATCTCAGTGTGTTCATCTGATGTCTTCAGAGTCTGGGACTTATTTAATGCCTATTAGGTGTTGAATCCATATATAAATGTGTTAGTAACTGGCTTTCAAGACTGTGTTCTCTTAATACAAATATCTGGATCAAGAATGTAGAAAGTTACTTTCCAAAATGAGAAAATAAGCCCTTTTGTTAATTTTTGAACCTAATTTTTAAAGACTGCATTCAATTTTTGTGTATGGAATGTCTTAGCCAGAGGTTCTCAAACTTGGGGATGCATCAGCATCATTTTAGAGAGCTTGCTGGGCTGGGCATGGAGAAGGCTCACAATTATAATCTTAGCACTTTAGGAGGCTGAGGTGGGCGGATCACCTGAGGTCAGATGACCTCAGCCTGGCCAACATGCCCAAACCCCACCTCTACTAAAAATACAAGAATTAGCTGGGCGTGGTGGCACACGCCTCTCGTCCCAGCTACTCGGGAGGCTGAGGTGGGAGGATTACTTGAACCCAGGAGGCAGAGGTTACAGTGAGCTGAGACCGCGCCACTGCACTCCAGCCTGGGTAACAGAGCGAGATTGTCTTACAAACACACACACACACACAGAGATTGCTGGACCGTGCCACTAGAGTTTTATTGAATGAGTCTAAGAATGTGCATTTCTGAGAAGTTCCCAGGGTCTGCAGGTACTCTTTGAGAACCCTTCTCTAGTCAGTATTTCCCATTTGGCAGGAAATACCACTAGGTGGCACCAGAACACTTCTTATGAAGTAGCTCTTGGCTTTTTGAACAGTGTATATTGATTGCACAGTTTAGGATTATATAAAAGATACAATCACTAAATTACTGGAATTTGAAGCCTGAATTACTTCATGTATATAAAAAGTAAAAATGTGTTGATTCTATTAAACCAGAGAACTAAAGGACTATTAAGGTTACATTTTGAAATTAACTCTTCCAGGAATGAGGACTATACTTCTCACCTTTGCTGCTCTCATTTTCAGTTGTGTGGGTCAATCAGTTTCATTTACCAGTGATTGATGCAGATCCTTTCACAAAATAAAAATAAACATTTCATATGGATCAAAAGTATAAGTAGTATTTATTCTAAGTTAATGGATCTTGATTTTGTTTTCGATTTACACTTAAAAACCACTTTTAAAAGACTTATACATATTGTGTGCATAAATTTCTTGTAATTTTGTCCTTCTTCCAGTGGCCCAGTTTGGGGCAGTTTTAGAATGTTAGAAAGGGTGAAATGTGCGTTCCTATTGGCTTCCTTAGTTAGAAAGTTGAGTAGTTTCCTTTTTAAGAGCTATTGAGAGGAAAGCTTTGGCTGCTGTTCACCTCACCTCACCTCCTGTTACCGTGGAATCTCACTCCATAAATTTCCAATCATTCCAACACCTCCAGATTTTCTTTCTTCCATCGACTGTAACAACCTGAAAGTTGGCATGGTTTCTCCACATGATGACGTGTGTGGAAATAATTACTTGCTGTGTTCCCCTGTTTGCTAAGCTCTCCCATTCACATTAGGATGTCACTTTGTGAAACAGTAAATGAGTCACTTTTTAGTTTTTAAAACAGTGTGTATAGTATCTGAATACCATCTGGGTTTTTCTAGAATCCTGAGAATTATTCTATTAATTCTGCTTTTTTATCTTTGGAGCTGAAGCTTGGTTTAGGTTTCAGTGACCTAACAGGGTTTGAAAATGGCCACCACAGAAAAAACTGAATTGGAGTCACTCAATTAGACTAGCACCTTATTATGTATCTTTGATCATTGGAAGTAATTGAGACTAGTTTAATGCTAAGCAAATATGACAGCTTATGGAAGAAGTAGATAGAACAGACTTTAGGATTATTTTTGAGACATCAGATTCCTTTTTAAAAGATACAAAATTTGATGTCTTCTAGTAAGCAGAAAGGAGCTTTTTGTAGATTGGCAATTAACATAACTAAACCAACTTGATTATTCTAGTGAGGATTATTTTATTATCCAGATCTATTTTTTCTCCCTTTTCTTTCTGTACTTTATAAATGCAATTATTTGTTATATATAAATGTAAAGCATTATTTATATATAGCAGTACTGTCCAGTTAAACTATAGTGTTAGCCACATGTGTAATTTAAAATTTTCTGCTGTCCTTATTACAAAAAGTAAGAAGAAAGAGGAAAAATTACCTTTAGAAATTTTTATTTAAACAAATATGTCTAAAATATTTTAACATATAATCAATATGAAAGTTACTAATATTATTTTGACTTTTTTGATGCTAAAATTAGAATCTTATAGTACATGTCAATCTGGACTAGCCATATTTCATGTATTTAGTAGCCACATTTGAAAAATGGGTACTGTATTAGATAACAGCACATGTGTAGGTTATTTCATTTGTCGGTGACTATGTCACAGAAGGGTAAGAAATCGTAAGGATATTTAAATCAACTCATTATGTAACATTTTAGAAGTTTTGGAGAGTATTCAAATCAAACCAGTTGGTAAAAATGAGTTATTATCTGTTGATTTCTTTTGTATCTGTCACTTTTCTACCCTAGGTGTGATTGGTATTTTAATGCATAAAATACCAATTTTAAAAATAGTTTAGTCAGCCTAAAATGACTTACTTCTGAGGCTCCTGCTAATATTTGCTTCTGTTTGAAATGTCATGATAATTTGAATCCACATCTACAATACTTTCATATTTTGTGGCTGATGTGGTAAATTAGTTTCTTATGGTATTGGGCAAGCCAGAAGTTAAGCCTGTTAACTTCAGCAGCCAGAATACTGTACTCTAGTTGCTATAAACAATTAGGCCTGTCAGCAATTGACCTTGGAAATGCTAATTTGCTTGTCCCTGGGTGCTGCCTCAGGCACTGGCTTTCTCTCTGTGGGTGGGAGTTATGAACCTAGTTTGGAGGAGAACTTGAGGCATTTGGGGCAAGCTCCAAACAGATGTGCTTCTTGCTTCATTTTTGCATGTGACCAAGTTGCAAGAGGCACATTCCTTGCATGAATTTCTTTGAAGGCCTTGTAGAATCAGACATGTATGCCCAGACTAAAGTTGAGAGGAAGCTTTATTACCATTGAATTTACCCTTCCCTCTTCATTCTACTACACATCTGCCATAAAGAAGGTTGATTAAAAAATGCTACACAGTGATTTTCATCACTATTTCATTTTATTTCTTAAACTTATTGAAAAAGGACTTGGAAGGCATCTTTTATTAACTCTTTTGATTTTGTGTTTATTATTACTATTATAGTAGAGCCAGGAGAAAGTAGCCTGAATAAATGAGGAGAAAGAGATGTTAGTTGGAAAAGCTGTAGATACATGGTGAGAGGTTATGGGTAGTGTGCTCAGTAGATGAAGGAGGGAAAGAGAGAATATTTATAAAAGTCAGAGTTACTGTCTTTTTAAACTAGTGGTGGCAGCAGTGGCAGTTTTTATTCCAAGACAAAGATTTGTGCTTCCTCTTCTTTTGGGCAGGTAATTTTGTCCCTTTATTGTACAATACTGATCCAAACATTTATTTGAGGTTGGTTGATTGCCACTGTTCTTCAGTAATTGTTAGCATTTTATGTTGATCAGTCACCAATTATTATTGGCTCATGTCCTCAACAGGCTAATAATTTCATTAGCAGATAAGGCAAATAGGTATACTTGCAAAGAGCAGGAGAACTACATGGTAGTAAGTGATGTATGCCAAATGAGGAGACTGTGAGTCTGTATGTCTCAATCAAGAATCTGTGAATGAGTTTTGACATGTTATGACCTAGCCGCCTGATTCCGTATCCCATAGGCATACATCTTTTGTAGACTCTATTTAATAGGCAACTTAATAGTAGCCAACTCGTGATGCTTTTTGTGTACCTGACATGTTATAAATGCCTTATGTGTATTTATTCATTAATCCTTATAAAAATACTGTCAAGTAGGTATCATTACTATTATATATATGAGTAAACTGAGCCTTGAGGTTGACCAAGGACTATATACTGTGTCTCTGAAGGAGTGGTTTTTGTTTTTTAACCACAATAATGGATTTCAGATTGGAAATATACATTTTAATTATTTACTTCTTGCATATTCTCACCCATCATCCTTTGTAACCCTAACCCCTTCCCAATTGCAGTAAGCTCTGAAATGAGTTCTCTTACTTACTCATTGTTGACCTAGGCCTGTGCTCGGTGTAGATAGCTCTTTTGCAGAGCTCTGACACCATTATGCCTGAAGATGAGGTCTTCATTAAAACCATTTATACAGTCCATTCTATGCTAACTCTAATGATTGACTTAGAAGGTTCTCCAGCTGAGAAAAAAAAAAAAAAAGCTGCCTATTATCTGAAATGTACTATGCTAGAAATACAAAGATATGAAGATACTTCAACAAATCTGTAGATCCTCACTAGGACTATAAGTCTTGATTACCATGAATTGACTTCTTGGATCATCCTTGTTTGATTGTTTCTCTAGCCATAACCAAAGCATCTGGCATTTGCTTCCTGAAAAATGGTAGTTATTACCTTCTACAACTATTTTAAACCCTTGAGCATAACTTACAGAAGGTACCTGATGTCACTGGCTACATCCCGTTATACTCTATATACTCTAGTCATGGAGCCTGGGTGTAAGTGCCGTCAACATATACTCTTTCAGCCTCTTGCCTCTGCTCACATGACTTCCTCTCCCTAGAATGCCCTTTCTCTGTTGAGTGCTTTGGGGGCACCAATTCATCTTGCAAGGATAAACTTAAGTATCATCTTTTTTCTGCAGACATTCTTCTCCCACCCAAACCAAATTGATCTCTTCTTGGGTTCCTCTGTGTTTGTTGTACATTCATCCATCTAAACTATAGAGCACTTCTTTGCGCTCAGTCGTATTTCAACTATATACTATATACTATCTGTATTTTAACCTTATACCTTAGCATAAGGTATTCTCACCACTAGATACAGCAGTTTGAAAAGACCAGTTAATAATATCCTGTTTCCCAGCCAAGTTGGGGCCTTGTGTTCCAGTCTCTGTTGCCCTACTCAACTCTGCCATTTTCACTCAAAAGCAGCCGTAAACAACATATAAACAAATGGTTGTGATTTGACCAGTAGTGGGCTGCACTTTACTCGTCCCTGGTCTAGAGAAGAGTCATTCTTTGATAGTTTTGTCTCATGTCTTTAAAAGCTAAGAATGGGTTAAAATTTCATAAAATCAAAATATAAAGTGATACCTGAAAAGGGATTATAGGGAAGATAGCAGAAATGGTTCTTGCAAATATTTTTTTTTCTGGCCAACTCGTTAAATGACTGGTAGGAAATAATTTTTACAAAGACTACAGTATAAGCCTTGACAACTTCTATATCATGGGTTACTGAAGAATCTTACCTATAAAGTTGTCCTGGACTCAGGTGTGTTTATAATAAAGTTTATGTTTTAATTTCCTCCTTTCCAAAAGCCCTTTACATTTTCCGAAGTTAGTTCCACAATATTTACTAAGCATCTACTCTCTGAAATTTAAAAATATGGAGATATCACTAAACAAATTTATAGATCTTATTGCAGTTATTTTTTCTCTTAACAATCCTATGAAAATGAAGGAGACACTTGAAAGAGCTAAAGCTCGAAGGGTTAAGTGACTTATCTGAAGTCACAAAGTTTGAGATGCTACTTACATCCAGAATATCTTCTGCAATGCTAACCCACATGTGTACATGTGCACACAGACACAAACACACACACACAAGTGTGCATCTTGAGTACATCATGTCCTGTGCCAGTCCTATTTGCCTTTATATGTAGAGCTATTAACTTTGGAACATTAAGTAAAGAATCCCTCATTATAGGATGCAATTTTGCTGTAATGAAATTCATTTCAGCAGATAATTTAGTGTTTAATCACCTTAAATTCTTCTTAATAGTATTTCACCTTGTTTTTTAAAAAAATTCCTCTCAGTCACTCCCTCTAAATTTCGTTAGCCTTTTTATTCTTTTATTTCGTGACTTTTAAAAAATAACAACTTTATTGAGGTATGATTCACCCATTTTAAATGTACAATTTTGTGGTTTTTAGAATATTCAGATATACATAACCATCACCACAGCCGATTTTAGGACATTTTCATCACTTCAAAAAAAGAAACCCTGTATCCTTTAGCTATTGCCTTCCTATTTTCCCATTCTCACTATTCCTAAGGAGCCACTATTCTACTTTCTGTCTCTGTAGATTTTTCTATTCCCAGCATCTCATATAAACAGAGTAATGTGATATGTGGTCTTTTGTGACTGGCTGTTTTCTTAGCATAAGGTTTTCAAAGTTCATCCATGTTGCATGTATCAGTCAGTAAGTACTTTATTCCTTTTTATAGCTGAATAGTATTTCACTGTACTTCTGTTAAATTTATTCATAAACATTTTATTCTTTTTGATGCTATTATAAATGGAATTGTTTTCCTAATTTCACTTTTAGATTGTTTTTCGCAAGTGTATAAAAATGCAATTGATTCTTGTATATTGATATGCTTGCATGAAACTTTGAAACTTTGCTGAACTCATTTATTTGTTCTCTTATTTTAATTTTCTAAAGTGGATTCCTCAGGATATCTTTCTCTCTCTCTCTCTCTCTCTTTCTCTCTGTCTCTCTCTTGTCTCACACTGTTGCTCAGGCTGAAATTCAGTGGGGTGATCAACAGCTCACTGCAACCTCAACCTTCTAGGCTCAAGCAATCCTCCCACCTCAGTCTCCTGAGTAGCTGGGACTACAGGCTTGCACCACCACACCTGGCTAATTTTTGTATTTTGTAGAGACAGGTCTTGCTATGTTCAATAGGCTGTTCATGAACTCCTGGGCTCAAGCGATCCTCCTGCCTTGGCCTCCCAAAGTACTGGGATTATAGGTGTGAGCCACTGCACCCAGCCTCCTCAGGATTTTGTTGTTGTTGTTCTTATTGTTGTTTTTTGAGACAGAGTCTTACTCTGTTGCCCAGCCTGGGGTGCAGTGTTGTGATCTCAGCTCACTGCAGCCTCTACCTCCCGGGTTCAAACAGTCTGCCTCAGCCTTCTGAGTAGCTGGTACTATAGGTGCCCACCATCACGCCTGACTAATTTTTATATTTTTAGTAGAGATGGGGTTTCACTATGTTGGCCAGGCTGATCTGGAACTCCTGACCTCAAGTGAACCACCCGCCTCAGCCTCCCAAAATGCTGGGACTACAGGCATGAGCCCAGCTAGGATTTTCTGCATACAAGATCATGTCATCTGTGAATGGAGATAGTTTTATTTTTTTCCTTTCCAATCTGGATGCCCTTTTTTTCTTCTTCTTGCATAATTATCCTGGATAGAACCTACAGTACAATGTTAAGTGAAAGTGTCAAGAGCATACATCCTTGTTACCGATCTTAGGGCAGCAGCATCTTTCATTATTAAGTATAATGTTAGCTGGAGAGCTCCCTTCCTCCTGCAGTGGCCTTCTAACGCTCTTTATTGAGAAAGCTTCACATCATGCTGACTGTAAGAGAAAATGCTTCAAGCAGTTCCATCTATTATCACAGAGCGGGTATTGAAGGGTGAATTTTGAGCTGAGAGGCAATTAATTGATAATTGGCACAGAACATGAATAAGCAAGTGGAATAAAACTGTGAAGGTGCTATGATAGAAACCTATTTGCAGGAAACAGTGAAGGCACCATGGAGTTAGTGGTCACTTCTAGCGGAGGACCTTTATAGAAATTCTGTACTGGAAATGAGTACATTAATGATAAGTAGGCATTCCCTAGAGAGTGGGAGAGGGCATTTCTGAGGGTGGCAAAGATGAGAAGAGCTGTGAGCAGCTTGGTGTCAAGATCTGTGAAAGCTAACAGGTTAGTCTGCCACAGTGTGCAGGATACTGGCAGAAGGTAAGAGCTTATGAGTCAGAGACAAAGGTCTTTATCACCTGTTGCACATCAAACAGTGTGAGTATCATAGTTCACCTTGTTGTCCCCTGTCCAAAGTCCTGCATTGGTAAGGAAGGGCCCAGGGTGATGCTGCGGAGGGTTTGTGTCACAGCTGAGGAATGTGGGGCTTCAGGGACCCGGATTTTTGTAATGGGCAGTAAACTTGCCTGACATTTGCCATGGAGGGAGACATCATCTTATTATACTGCCCTCTGATGTAGAAGGAGGCACAACCTCAATCTTCCAGGGTTTTGTTCATTATACAAACATCCTTGAAAACTATAAAAGAGCAGTTAGTCATCTGGGCATAGTGGCTCACACCTGTAATTCCAACACTTTGGGAGGCCATGGCGGGTAGATCACTTGAGGTCAGGAGTTCGAGACCAGCTTGGCCAACATGGTGAAAACTCCATCTCTTCTGAAAATACAAAAATTAACTGGGCATGGTGGTGGGTGCCTACTCAGGAGGCTGAGGCAGGAGAATCACTTCAACCCAGAGGCGGAGGTGAGCCGAGATTGCACCACTGCACTCCAGCCTGGGTGACGAGACTCTGTTTCAAAGAAAAAAAAGTGGGGGCGACCGTTATTATCTTTGCTTGCAAGATGTGAGGAGATGTGTGAAACCATGAAGAATAGTGTCCCAGCACCTGGCAGATCCAGGGAACTGCATGTTAACTTCAACTTGGGCCTTTCCAAGAATTTTACCGCCATATATTATAGCTTCAGCACTTACTACCTCAAGAAGATGTAGTACCTTTCTTGATGCACAGAAGTCCTATTTGCTGCTGGGTTCCTTCTTTCACTTTTTGGCAAAGAGGGCATCATAGTACTTCTGTTGGCTAGGCAGAATAACCTCGAGCTTTCAGAAACAATTTTGGAATCAGGTCACTAGATTCAAACTCAGTTCTGGCAATTATTAGCATTGTGTAAGTTTTGGTTCTGTCATTTGCAAAATGGGGATAATATTGTAAAATAGCAGGTAACATCTAGTAAGTATTTAACTTTGTACCCACACACATCTCCCTTATTCTCACCTTATTTAGGGTTGATGTGAGAATTAAATACTGTATATAAAATGCTTTTCACTTGGCACACAGCATTCTCATTTTATCAGTCAGTTATTTTGTTTTGCTTATAATTATTTGGGTCTTTTGCAGGTGAGAGAGGTGGATGCTTTGGAGCTTTTGGCTCAGAATTGATAGTGTACATAATATAGGCAACCATGAGTTAAAATGCAAGTTCTGCTATCTACTAGCTCTGTGAGTTTGAACCAATTGCTTCACTTCTTTAGTGTTCTTTTCCATGCATCAAAAATATGGACATTATCTCCTTTTCGTGGTTCCTGGTTTGATGAAACAGTTGCATGCTTTGCTGTCCAAGATTTACTTCTCACCTTGGTTGGTCAGCCTGTAAATGCTTTCTTTGGTTATAAAGGGAATTAGTGGAAAAGTAATTTAAAGTGTATGTCTTACAGTTAGGATGGGGAATGGCGCTGAGATTGTGTGCTGAGGTCGGGGGAGTCCATGATAGTGAGGACCATGTGTGTTTCTGTGTGGGGGGAGATTGTCTTCTTAATAGGAAAAAATGACGTTTATATATATGGTTTAAGAAACAGAAGTATGTTCTAGTTTTAGAAAAATTAGTATGGGATATCATATCAAGCAAAAAAAGATGAGTGCTCCTGTGGGATAGACTAAAATAGACGTTTAAACTAGTTAACAAAGAAAGATTATGTAATGTGTTACATAGAAGATGCAGTTTTTGTTAGTTCTGTCTCTCTTCTCCTGGAATGGAGCCTTCCAGAGTTCTTGGGTCATTCTGGAGTTTGTTGAGCATTACGCTGTATCTGCCTTATCTTTGTTTTCTCAGTGGTAAGCTTATAAGGAGTTTGGAGTCTTGGCTGAAACTTAATAATACAGGTTGAGTGTTCCTTATTTGAAATGTTTGGGACCAGAAGTGTTTCAGATTTCAGATTTTGGAATATTTACATATATATATAATGAGATATCTTGGGGATGGGACCCAAGTCTAAACATGAAATTGACTTATGTTTCATACACACATAGCCTGAAGGTAATTTTATACAACATTTTAAGTATTTTGTGCATGAAAAAGAGGTTTGTGTTAAGTACTTATGTGTGGAATTTTCCACTTGTGGTGTCATGTCAGCGCTCAAAAAAGCTTTGGATTTTGGAGCATTGCAGATTTTGGATTTTTGGATTGGGGATACTCATCTTTATTAGAAATACAGCATTGACTAAAATAGACATGGCCATTGTGCTCCGAGCAGAAGCTGGAGAGACTAGGAGAGGGCCAGACTAGTGGTAGTAGGCTCTTGTAAGTCAACTTAAGAAGCTCAGACTTTAGGGCAATGGGAAGGTATTAAAGAGTTTCAAGACAGGAATTGGATAATTTTATCTTGCATTGTTCTCTGGCCATAATGTGGGAAATGACTTCCTAGTAATGTGCCTGGAGGTGGGCCTAACAGTTGGGAGGTTGTTGTAGTAGTTCCCATGTATGAGGTAATAGTGACTTGAACTAGCAAGGTGGTAAGGGATTGATGAGAAGTAGATCAATTTATAAAAAACAAAGGAGGAGTAATTGATGAAACTTGATGGTTTATTGAGTATGGAAATTGAGGAAAAGGAAGAAGTCAATGGTGATACTCAAATTTCTGACATAAACATCTATGTTAGTGGAGACCCCATTTTCTAAGGTGGTGTGATGCTTTGCTATTGCTGTTGGAGCAAAGTACCACAAACTTAGTGGCTTAAAACAGCACAAATCTCAAGTCTGAAGTGAATCTTACTGGGCTAAAAGCAAAGTGTGGCAGGGCTATGTGCCTTTCTGGAGGCTCCAGGGGAAAATCATTGTCTTGCCTTTTCCACCTTCTAGAGGCAGTGCAGATTCCTTGGCTTGTAGCCATCTTCCGTCTTCAAACCTGGCAATGGCCCATTAAGTCTTTCTCATCCTGCATCACTATGACATTGACTAACCTGCTTTTCTCTTTCATTAATAACGGGCTTTATGATTACATTAGGTCCACCCAGATAAGCCTGTATTCTCTCCCCACTGCAAAGTCAGCTGATTAACAATCTTATTTCCATCTATAATCTTAATCCTCCCTTTCCATGTAACATAACATAATTGTGGCACTGGGGGATTATTAGAGGGCCATTAATCTCCTCACAGCAGATGAGAACACGTTTTAGAGAGGAAATGAATTTAATTTTAGAGATGTATCCAAGTGGGGATAACAAATAAACAGCTGGATTTTGAGCTTGGGATGAAGATAGAGGTTTGACAAAAGCCTATACGTGAGACTCGAAGCCATAGAATGAATGTTTATTTCTTAGACAGGGAGGGAATATGTGAAATGACAAGAGAGCCTGGGCCAGTGTCCTTTGGGTTTGGGTAAAGTTGCAGGTAGTGAGATTGAGAAGGAGCCACTGGAGGGTAGGAGGAAATCTAGAGGAATTCAGTTTTAAGGAAGTTGGTAATGACCTTTGTAGACTATTCTATGTTTGGCCTGAAAGGATGCTTAAACATCTTTTTAAACCTATTGCTATTACAGATTAGGAAATTGAGGCCCAGAGAGATGAAGACACTTGTCTAAGATTATATAACTAGTTAATAGAAGTGCTTCTTCATTCCTACTTCAGTTTATTTGCCACCCTGCAACTCGGGTCCATTAAATCTTTTCATTTTGAAGATAGTGTTAGGAAAAGATTTGGCTGTGTGTGTGTGTGTTTCACATACACTCAGTGTGCTCTGAACACTGAGAGCAAATTGCTGGAATAATGTCTGACTGGTGCCTTATTTACATGCAAGTTAAAAATTGTTTATACTAAATAATAGAATTAATAATTACTTTTTAAATCATGTAAACTTTTCTAAATACAACTTCATCTCTTTTCACAGTTTCTTTCACCTCATTTTGCAGTCTTTCTCTATCCTTTTTATTTTTTCAATAAGTTTTTTATTTTCGAATGATGTTAGATTTGCAAAAGTTGTAGATAGTGGAGTTCCCATATACCCTCACACAGTTCCCTCAGCTGTTAAGAAGATCTTACACCTCCATGGTACATTTGTCAAAACTAAGAAACAACTCTGATACATTCCTATTGACTAAACTAAATCGTAAGCTCCAGACTTTATTTGGATTTCAGTGATATCCTTTTAAAGAACATTGTCTGGGATCCAATCCAGGATATCACATTGCATTTAATCATTATCTTCGTAGACGCTTCTTAGTTCGTTTCACTTTTTCTTTCTTATAATCCTGATAGTTTTGAGGAATCCTGCTTAGATGTTTTGTAGAATGTCTCTCAGTGGGAGTTTGTCTGATGCCTTATTATGATTCGACTTGCGTTACAGGTTTTTGGGAAGAAGAGCACAGAGGTCAAGGGCCCTTCTTATCACATCGTATCAAAGCTAGTGCAAGTCATCAACATGACCAGTAATGTCAGTCTTGATCAACTGGCCCTAGTAGCGTTGGTCAGATTTCTTTACTGGAAAGGTACTTTTTTCTTTCTTTTCCCTCTACACACTGTTTTTTGGAAGCAAGTAACTTGCTGTATCCACATTCAAGGGGACAAATTAAACTCTGCCTCCTGGAGGAGTAATTATCTCTGTAAATTATTCAGAATTCTGAAAAGAGTTTTATTTTCTCTGCCTCTGCCCCTGCCTTAGGATCAGCTATTTTCCCAAGGGCCCTGGTTCTTTTTGATTGGAAAGGGGCATTGAGAAACCAAGATCTGGGCTCTAGATGTGCTTGCAGCTACCAGAAAGTGACTGCCTCTAAGCCCTTTCAGCAGACAGAGCTAGGAAATATGTGTATGTAGGCTAATGTATGTGTACATACATATCTGTCACTTGTAGATGTATTCATCTGTATCTATATTAAGGTGAACATGTGTTTACACCATTATCTTCAGCTCTGATCTAGTGCTACGTGGGTAAATTCTCTTCTTTTTCCCTGCCGATTTGTAATTTCCTTCCCAACATTAAGAAACCGGACTCCCACCATCCACCATACATTTGCTTCTGTGTGTGCCTCCAGTATACATGTAAAGCATTTTCAGAATTATTAACCTGTACTCCTGTGACAAACAAGTTCATCAGCTAGCTTAGGGTTTATGGACAGTTCTTTTGCCTTTAGTGTTAAGGTTTTCAGTCAGAACACCATTTCCAAGGTTACTTAGGTCATTTCCCTTTGTCTCCCACTCCCTTCAGTGACATTTGTCATACATTTGCAATACAGTTACATTGTTTTGTCATAGTCTGGATTCTATTACAGGATCCCCTCATTCATGATTGTTGCGTTGTGGTAGTTTATTATTATTATTTTTTGGATACATTATAATTATTTGTGAGTGAAATTTGCATGGGTCTTGACATACTGTAATCTCTTTTTGAAAATATGTAGGTACTTGGAAAATATACGCAGTGAAGACATACTAGAATGTTTGCTGGCAGCAGTGTAAGGCTAAGACCAGAGCGGTGAATGAAGCTGCCGTCGGATTTATAGGTCAGCAATCAGGGTTAAAGATGTTCTGCTTTCTGAAGTCAGAATTCACTCATATATAACAAACTTTCAGTAGGCAAGAGACTAAAGATGCTTGGGTTTAGAGAATGAGGCAGATCTCAAATATAAGGCCAAGAGTTGAATTACATCATTACATCAGGATATAGATATTGGAACTTATGCACACCTTACCCAGCCAACTGGTGCAACACCATGGTAGCTTTGCATTGAGTTCTAACATGGAAAAAAAATGCTTAGAGATTGTAAGTACTTGAGAGGAGAAATTATGTCTCTTTGAAACCCCTACAGAATTGTTTCTTAAACTGCAGTCTTAGAGGCACCTGCAATATGTATTTTAAAAATGCAAAATTGGAGCTTCTGAAAGCAGAGCTCAGAAATCTGCATTTTAAACAAGCATCCCAAGTAATTCTGATGCATTGTGAAGTTTGAGAGCCCTATCCCCTCACTTTGAATGGTGAGGTGCCTTGCACAAGTAGCTGCACCCTGTGTGTTTACTAAATTGAATTGCAGATAAGTAAAAGTTCTTAAGTTACAGAATTCAAATCTGGGCAGCCTGTCTCCAGAGTCTATGTTAACAACATTGTAAAAGCTTTGCTTTGGAGGATTCATGTCATGCATCCCTATAGTTTGTCAGGTAAATTAAGCCAAGAAATAATTGCCATTTTGGTGTTTCAGCAACTAAAAATATATGTGTATTCATTTTCTTCTTTTTATGGGGGGTTGGTGGGTACAGGATCTTGCTCTGTTGCCCAGGCTGGAGTACAGTGACGCAATCATAGCTCACTATAAACTGCAACTCCTGGGCTCAAGCCATTCTTCCACCTCAGCTTCCTGAGTAGCTGGGACTATAAGCGTACACCATTACACCTGGATAATTTTTCAAAAAATGTTTTGTACAGACACTGTCTCACTATATTGGCCAGCCTTAAGCAATTCTCCTACTTCTTTGGCCTCCCCAAGTGTTGGGATTACAGGCATGAGCCCCTGTGCCCGACCTGTTCATATTCTTCTGTGTTCAGCTCTCTAGGAAGCAGTGTGATAGCAATGTTCTTGAATCCTAAGAAGAGGCATGTATCTTAAGACAATTTTTAAATTAAAAAAAAATTTTTTTTTTTTTTTTGAGACAGGATCTCACTTTGTTGCCCAGGCTGGAGTATACTAGTGTAGTCTCAGCTCACTGCAACGTCCACCTCCTCAGGCTTAAGCAATCCTCCCACCTCAGCCTCCCAAGTAGCTGGGACTACAGATACACGCCACCACACTTGGGTCATTCTTTGTATTTTTAGTAGAGATGGAGTTTTGCCATGTGGCCTAGGCTGGTCTTGAACTGCTGACCTCAAGTGATCCATCTCGGCCTCCCAAAGTGCTGGGATTATAGGCGTGAGCCACCCGCACCCAGCCCAATTTTTAAATTGTTAAAAACGGGTACAATACTTAAGAAATAATTTGGCAATGTCATATGAATGTAAAAGTACAGTAACACAGAGCATGAGATAAGACTATAGGTTTATAGACCCTTAGGTCTGAGATGCACTTTATAGGTCATCTAATCCAACTCTCTTAAAAATAAGGAAACTGAGCACTAGTAAGATTAAGTTATTAACTCAAAGTCTCAGAGCAAATTGACAGTTTCAGACATCCTGATTCAATCCAATATAATTTCCACTTTCATTCTGCTTCTATCTTCAGTGTCTCTATGAAACGATTAAAAAATTTATTAATTAGATTTTAAAAATCCATTTTAAATTAAAAACTGTAGATGTTCACTAGAGGATGACAATTTGTAGCTGAAATTAGAAGCAAATCTAGTAAATTTGGAAGGAATATTCAGTGCAGTTGCAAAAAATAGATGTGAGTAAATGACTAGGATATTTAAGTAGAAGTTTGTTTTAAAACAAACATTTCTATGGAATGCTTTATTTTGGGATCTTACATCCAGTTTTGGTTTTCTAGCTTAATGAAAGACTAAAATAATCCAGGGGTGTAAAATGGGAAAACAGCTGGTTGAGTTCTACATTTGTTGAAAACATTGATTTGAAGTAATAGTTTATTTTTGTCTTTAAATTCAGCCGGGTGTGGTGGCTTATGCCTGTAATCCTAGCACTTTAGGAGGCCAAGGCAGGTGATTCACTTTAGCTCAGGAGTTCGAGATCAGCCTGGCCAACATGGTGAAATCCCGTCTCTACTAAAAATACACAGAATTAGCGAGGCATGGTGGGTCACACCTGTAATTCCCCCCAGCTACTTGGGAGGCTAAGGCAGGAGAATTGCTTGAACCTGGGAGGCAGAGGTTGCAGTGAGCTGAGATCACGGTACTGCACTCCAACCTGGGCAACAGAGCAAGACACCATCTCAAAAAACAAAAACAAACAAAAAAAGAAATTCTGTGAAATCAGAAAGAATCTCAGAGAAAACGCCATTTATGATTTTTAACTTTATATTATATGTTAGAACCGTGGATCTCAAATTTTATCACTAATCAGAATCACCTGGAGGACTTGTTAAACTACAGATTGCTGGGCTCCACCCCAAGGCTTCAGATTCAGGCCTCTGGGGAAGGATTCGAGAATGTGCAGTTCTAACAAGTTCCCAGGTGATGGTGATGGTGCTGTTAGTTCAGTCCAACCACACTTTGAGAATGACTAGATTAGAGAAAGCAAATTATAATACAAATCTATCATAGTCTGGTGAGGGGATTATACATTAAAAGCTGGTTTCTTTCATGTACGTTATGTAAAAAATTTGTATTGATGAATGTTTTCATACTTAACAGAAAAACTGTAATGAGGACTCCCAGACATTATATTATGAAGACTTCTGTGTCATTATGATGAGATTTCATTATATTAAATGTGGTTTAAATTATGTAGTTAAATGTACTTTTTTAGTAATAGAGTTACTATTAGAAGTGGAAGTATTATGGCAGGTCTGAAAATGTGAGATCTGTGTGTGGAGTATATTAAGGGAACTCTGTAGTCACTCCCCATTCTTGTCAACACTTGCTACAGGCAGTCTTCTCAATTTTAGCCATTCTAATAGATAGGCAGTGGTATCTTATAGTAGTTTTAATTTGATTTTTCTAATGATCATTGAAATTGAGTGCCTTTTAATGTGCTTATTTGGCATTTACCTCTTTGGTGAAGTATCTGTGCAAATCTTGTATTCCCGTTTGTTACTGGATCAGTTTTTTAATCATTGCATTTTGAAGGTTCTTTGTATACTCGGGATACAAATTCTTTATCACATATATGATTTGTGAGTATTTCCTTCCAGCCTCTTTGTTTTTAAGAGATTCGTTTTTGGCCGGGCGCGGTGGCTCAAGCCTGTAATCCCAGCACTTTGGGAGGCCGAGACGGGCGGATCATGAGGTCAGGAGATCGAGACCATCCTGGCTAACACGGTGAAACCCCGTCTCTACTAAAAAATACAAAAAGCTAGCCGGGCGAGGTGGCGGGCGCCTGTAGTCCCAGCTACTCGGGAGGCTGAGGCAGGAGAATGGCGTGAACCCAGGAGGCGGAGCTGGCATTGAGCTGAGATCCGGCCACTGCACTCCAGCCCGGGCAATAGAGCGAGACTCTGTCTCAAAAAAAAAAAAAAAAAAAAAAAAGATTCGTTTTTTTTTTGTTTTTTGTTTTTTGTTTTTTTTTTTTTTTAGAGATGGGGTCTTGCTCTGTTGCCCAGTGGCATGATCATAGCTCACTGCAGCCTCTACCTCCTGGCCTCCAATGATCTTCCTGTCTCAGCTTCCTGAGTAGTTGGGACTATAGGCGTATACCACCATACCCAGCTAATGAAAAATAAATTTTTTGTTTGTTTGTTTTTGAGGGAGAATCTCATTCTGTCACTCAGGCTGGAGTGCAGTGGGTCAATCTTGGCTAACTGCAAAGTTCACCTCCCAGGCTCAAGCAACCCTCCCACCTCAGCCTCCTGAGTAGCTAGGACCACAGATGCCACAAATGCCAACCTCCATGCCTGGCTAATTTTTTGTATTTTTTGTGGAGATGAGGTTTCATCATGTTGTCCATGCTGGTCTCAAACTTCTGAGCTCAAGTGATCCACCTGCCTCGGGCTCCCAAAGTGCCAGGATTACACTTGTGACCCTCCATGCCCGGCCTAGAAAAGATTTTTTTGGGGACAAGGTTTCTCTCTGTGTTGCCCAGGTTGTTCTCAGATTCCTGGCCTCAGGTGTCCACCTCAACCTCTTAAGTAACTGGAATTACAAGCTGGAGCCACTGTGCTTGGCTCAAACAGATTCTTTTGAAGAACAGAAGTTTTTAATTTCTGTGACATCCAGTTTACCAATTTTTTCTCTTGTGGATTGTGCTTTGCTCTTGTATCTAAGAAATCTTTATCTGACCCAAGTTCCCAAAGATTTTCTTCTGTTTTTTTCTAGAAGTTTTATAGTTTTAGGTTTTGTATTTAAGTCTGTGATTCTGACTGAAGTTTTGTATATGGAATAAGGTACGAGGTATAGATCAAAGTTCATTATTTTCTTTTCTTTTCTTTTTTTTTTTTTTGCATGTGGATAGCCAGTTGTCTTAGCACCATTTATTGATGAAGACTGTTTTTCCTCATCTGAATTGCCTTTGCACTTTTGTCCGTTTAGTTGTCCATATAGATATGTATCCATTTCTGGACACAATTCGATACTGTTGATCTCTTTTTCCATTTTCATGCCAATACCACACTATCTTGATTACTGATGCTTTATGATAAATCTTGAAATCAGCAAGTGTTAGTCCTCCAGTGTTGTCTTTTTCAAGGTTGTTTTGGCTATTCTGGGTCCTTTGCATTTCCATGTGAATTTTAGACTTGGCTTGTCAATTTCTAGAAAGAAGTCTGCCAAGATTTTGATTGATATTGCATGCCTTGCAGCCTGGAAGCCCTCTCAGGATACTAAGGTGGGGCATTTATACGTCTTACCTCGTATGCTAGTCACTCTCGTTCTTTCTTTCTTGCATGATGATGTCTAGTGTCTTATAAACCCTTTTTAAAACATTTTTTAATTTTTATTTTTTTGGTTGTTTGAGACAGGAGACAAATCTAGCCCCTGTTAATGGCCAGTGGAAATATTATGGCAGGTTTTTGACAAACAAGAGAGTAACACCAGACTTGTACTTGAGAAAGAGAATTGGCAACAACATAGAAGAACTATTAGAAGGAAAAGGAAAGAGATTGGAAAAGGAAATCACTAAGGAAGCAAATCAGTAATCTGAGGAAGAAACAAAGATTGAAATTAAGGCAGCTATAGTTGGAAAGGAAATACTATTTGACTTTAGCAGGCAGAATAGGTAGACTTTTGTGACTAGTTAGATGTGGAGGACAGTAAGAGAGAGAAGTCTAGGATGACTTTATGTTTTAGGTCTTGCATATAGTTTGGTTCTGTTTGGTTGCAGAGACTAGGTGCCTGTATGTGGGATGTGATTGATTGGAACCTTCCATTTTATAAATAGTACTGCAGTGTTATAACTGATACCCTGGAGTTCAGAACCAGTTACTCAGTGAATATTAATAGTTCTTTATTTCTTAGTTTGCAGTTCATTATAATTGTCATCCAAACACAGATACAATAGTGGGTGCTTATTCCCATTATAGAAGTAGTTTACTTCACTCAACAAAGAGTTCTTTGAAGGCTTCTAGTAGGTTTAGGTGTTTATGAACTATTGTTATTTTTCAATAGGAAGCTTTTAAAGATGGAAAAACAATCTTAGAAGACACTGATGATTTCGGCCAATTAAATTGAAAATAAAACATCTTTAAAATGTCAATATAAGTAAGGAAAAAATAAAAGTTACCTTCTAAAATATGAGGCATCTTTTCAGAAACTTGCAGTATGTGGAGGTGTAACTATAAGGAGAAATGCAAATTGAATGGGATAAGTGTAATGTAGTATTTGTAGTAAGTTATGATAACTTATTTTTTGGTGGTGTCAATGATTTAAATTTTAAAAGATTGATTTGCTGTTATTTTCATGAAATCAAAATTTTTTTTTACTTTCCAAAAATAATCATAGAACTTATTCTCTAACAGATAGGAATATGAAATGAAGTTCCCTCCTTTTGTGATCATGACACTTCTACTCTTTCCCGAAAGAAGTGTTTCTCCCCACAAAATACTTCTCATTTAGATGGACATTTGAGAGTTAGGTAAATAACAGAGATTACAGCCTGTCATCATGGATCTTATAATCGAATCAACTTCTTGTCAGATATCTTGCAATCTGAATGCGTATAGGGCTGATTTGTTTAATTAAACTATTCCTTCATTAACTTTCTATTTTAAAGGAGGCTGACCCTGATCATATCTTCTTCTTGGTATAAATGTGTTTAAAATAAGTGTAGAGATATGCTCTCCTAAGGCAGCTGCTATCCACATGCGAGCTAAAGATAATTCACCTTTTTTGAGTGGCTATCTCATTTATGAACTTATTTAATATATTTGTTCTTGATCCCCCTAATATTATTTGTTATTCTTATAACAAATATTATTGTCTTCTAAGATTGTTTTTCCATCTTTAAAAGCTTCCTATTGAAAAATAACAATAGTTCATAAACACCTAAACCTACTAGAAGCCTTAAAAGAACTCTTTGTTGAGTGAAGTAAACTACTTCTATAATGGGAATAAGCACCCACTATTGTATCTGTGTTTGGATGACAATATATATTTGTTCTTGATTCTCCCCTGCTCCTTTTTTTACTGGTTTGGTTTCTCTGGCACAGTAGGCATGTTTTCTGATCTAACATGCATAAATCTTAAGAGTTAATTTGACAAAGTCTTACAACATAGAAATGGTTTATGCCCAAACCATGGTGATCATTGAAGTAGTTAGGTGAATGGTCTCTGTTATTTAATAGGTCCTGATTTAAGTCCTCCTTCTGCAGTTTATTACTATATGACTTTAGTTCAAGGTACTTAACCTCTCTAAGCCTGTATTTTCTTTCATAAGATGGTGATAATGATAATGTCTTCTTCACAGGACTGTTGTAGTAAGGATTAAATGAGATGATGCATGTAAATTGCTTAGCATAATGTCTGGCACATAGTATGTGCTCAGTAAATGTTTGCCACTTATTTAACTTCCTGACAGAAGAACAAGAAAAATAACATTGTCAAATTTATGTGTCACAGAAAATCGGGGAGACTAGCTGATGAATTAGATAACAGATTGAAATTCAGAAAGATCTTCTTTTTACCTCCTGAATGAAATGAAGTGTCAGATTTCAGATTCATGAAATCTGATAGTCTTAAGTGTTATATTTTAGATTATAAAATTCAGCAGTACTAATATAGGAAGGGAGAGATCCGACTTAATAGTACTTTTTGTTGAGTTTTTTTTCTTTTTACATTTATTTTCTTTTTTAGAGACCTGGTCAATCTCTGTCACTCAAGGTGGAGTGCAGTGGTGTGATTTACAGGTGCATGCTACCGTGCCTGGCTGATTTTTTTAATTTTTGGTAGAGGTGGGGTCATGCTTTTGTTGCCTAGGCTGGTCTCAAACTTCTGGCCTCAAGTGATCCTCCTGCCTTGGCCTCTTGAAGTGCTGGGATTACAGATGTGAGCCACTGTGCCTGGCTGATTTTTTTGTTATTGTTGTTTTAATTGACAAGGCCAGTGTGTGATCAAGTAGTGCAAATGTAATAGTAGTACTATAGTCTTCATTGTTTAACTTACGGCTGTAGTTACTGCTTTTTATTCTGAAGTTCATCTTTAAAGTGACAACTGAAGCATGTTTAAGTAAGGCACATCAACTTGGTCAAAGGAATTTGATTGTTATTTATCCTGGGAAGCAAAGATTTACAGGGTAGGAGATATTTAATGGCTACCTTCAGATCTTTGAAGCACTAGAATCTGGAAGAGACTTGAGACTTTCTGTTTGACCCAGGAGGTAGCTCTTCTATAGCTCTGGAGTAGAGGACCAGAATTTACGACCTGCTTCTGATATTGAGGTGGAAGTAGTTAACCTCTCTGAGCCTCAATTTCCTTAACCATATGAAGCAGAAAATAAAATCACTCTATGCAGAAGTCATATGGTGTAAATAAGTTAATGTGTGTGAACGAGCAATTTGGATTTGTTGTTGTCATTGCCTGGCAGTGTTCTAGGGAGGCGCTGAATCAGCTCTCTCTTTGGAAGGACTCTAATAAATAGAACTGCTCAGCGGTGGAACAAGCTTTGCCATCACACTAAGAGCCGAACAAATTCCAGATAGTTTTATCAGGGCTTTTAAGGAAATTTTACATGGAGTAGAGGTTTGTAAAAGCTCTTTGAAAGAAGACATAGTATTTGCCTTATTCACTACTGTGTCCAGGGCACCCTGTACAGTGCTAGGCACATGGTCTGCTCAGTAAATATTTGTTGAATGAGTGAATGGAAGTTCCTCCACTAATACTCATATTCTAATCTTTGTTTAGCATCACATTTTTTATTTTTAATATAGTATGTGTTGTCTTCTGTATTAGTCTGTTCTCACGCTGCTAATAAAGATATACCTGAGACTGGTAATTTATAAAGGAAGGAGGTTTAATTGACTCACAGTTCCACATAGCTGGGGAGGCCTCACAATCATGGCGGAAGGCAAAGGAGGAGCAAAGTCATGTCTTGCATGCTGTCAGGTAAGAGAGCGTGTGCAGGGGAACTCCCCTTTATAAAATCAGATCTCATGAGATTTATTCACTGTCACAAGAACAGCGTGGGAAAGACCTGCCTCCAAGATTCAGTTGCCTCCCACTGGGTCTCTCCCATGACATGTGGGAATTATGGGAGTACAGTTCAAGATGAGATTTGGGTGGGGACACAGCCAAACCATATCATCTTCCCACAGGTATTTATTTGCCCTTATATTGTTATTTTACAATGGAAATTTTGTCAGTAAACTGAACCAGACATTCATTTTTCTTTCTGTTCACCTACACTTGCTGAAGAGTAGAGCACAGAGATACAATTTTCATCATGAAACTTCCTGGGAGTAGTTTCTCCTCAGGTTTAGCTGTTTTTAATTTACTTCTGCTGTTTCTATAAGTATTTGAATTTCTGTAGTCCTTTTTAAAAGGGATGCCGTACACATGGAATATTTCCATGGGATTACTGTCCCAAGAACCTCATAGCAATGGCCTCTAAGGAGAGCATTTGGGGATTGGAGATACCACAAGATGGTACTGTTTGAATTTTTCAACCATGTGCTTGTTTACTTTTTTAGCCATATGGTTTATTAATTTTACAAACATTTTTTAAGTGGGTGGGGAAGTCCCATGATTCAGTAGATACTAGCTTAAGTGAAGAAGAAGATTTGTATTGGGAATATTGCAAAGTACAGTTAATACAGCAAAATACCCCCATTTGTAAAGAGACTCTTATGTTTGAGGCATCATGTTGAGTGCTTTACCTACATTCTCATTTAATTTTTTCAATAATCATATGAAGGCCAGGCACAGTGGCTCATGCCTGTGATCCCAGCACTTTGGGAGGCCGAGGAGGGAGAATTACTTGAAGTCAGGAGTTCAAGACCAGCCTGGCCAACGTGGTGAAACCCCATCTCTGCTGAAAATACAAAAATTAGCCAGGTGTGGTAGTGGGTGCCTGTAATCCCAGCTACTCAGGAGGCTGAGGTTCAATCCCTTGAAGAAGTTGCAGTGAGCTGAGATCGTGCCACTGCACTCAATCCAGCCTGGGTGACGGAGCGAGACTCCATCTCAAAAAAAAAAAATCATATGAGATTTAAGCCTCACTTTCTTTTGTCTTGGCTGCCACAAATTCATGCAAGAGCTTTGGTATTTGGTCAAAGCCAGGCTCTGTTTCTTAAGCCTCTTGGGTTTCCAAGTCATGCAACTGTAGGTAAGACTTGGGTACAGCCAAAGACTTGAAGACCAGAGAGAAGTGGCAGTTGTTAAAATTATGTTGCCTGGGAAATGCTCTTGTGGCCTTAAATTCACAGTTTCTTTTCAGTCTACCAGATATTAGATAGCAATGGACAAGAAGGATGTGGAAAAAAGATAAGTCAAATGAAAAACACCTGGCCATGAAGATTTGGAGGCTTTAGGTAGCCAAAGAGGGTCTGTGGATATGCTTTAAAATGACAAATTCCTATAGCCTGAGTTTCATAGTGCTTTTGATGACTGGCAAAGGTTGATTTCTATGATTTTTATTAATTGAATTCATCATATAATTTATTTCAAACGTATTTTGAATTATACCACTACCACAGTCGTTTATAGAATATTAACATACATTCCAAAGATATATCTGTCTATATAATGAAAGATGTCGTGGTCTTCATCACTCTGAGGTAGAGCAATTTATATAAGTCAATCAGTCTCTCTTTTACTTTTTCTCTCTCTCCTAAAAGAAGGTAATGTTTAGGAGAATTCCTTTAGGTATAGAACAGATTATCCTTTACTCCCTGACTTTTGCATGAAGGGTATATTACTGATTTCTGTGTAGTAGTCCAGACACTGGCATGTGCCTTCCATGCTGACTTTGTCAGTCTTGAGGTCAGTCATAACTCCATCATTTATTAACTGTGTCATCTGGGACAAATGATTTAGTGTCTGTGAGCATCTGTTTCTTTATCTCTACAATATGTTTAACAACACTGAATTCACGTTGTTGTAACAAAGGACTGGATAAGGTAGTAGGTGCAGAGTGCCTGGCACAGACTCAGTGCTCCTTGAAGATCTGTTCTGTCTTAAAAATCTATGTCCTTCTCCTCTCTTCATTCCCAAGTGTTTTTGTTTGGTCATTTTAACTCTAACGCAGTCTCTGTGGAGAGGAGTGAGGCATTTGTTTAGCCTCTACCCCAGTCCGGTGAACATCTGATGAACACATACTCATCCTTCAAGACACAGTTCAAGTTTGCCCTCACCGGCTAAACCTGTTCTTTCTATAGGCAGTGTTAGCTGCCCCTTCTTCTTGCTTCGAAACATTTTTCCCCTCTGCCTAACATGTGGTGAGTGCTCAATAAGCATTTGCTGGGCAAATGAGTTTCTGAACTTGGGGGAGGGGTATGGTGTTTACAAAGCTTCTTATGGAGCATTGCAGTCTTGTGAGTTCAGTTTCATGCTTTAGAAGTTAGTAAAAACAGCCCAGAGAGCTAAGAGAGCTAAGAAGATGGTTTTCACTTGCTACCTTTTGGTTCCAAGGGCAAAGTGCTTTCAGTATTTAGGCTAACTACACTTGCAGAATAGTTATCTATTCTGTAATAATAATAATGACAAATATTTTGTTAGTGCTTAATGTGAGCCAGGCCCTGTGTAGATCATTTTACCCACATTATCTCATTTAGTCCTCATAGCAGCTTTCTGAAGTAGGTACTGTTATTGTACCCATTATATATAAAAGGAAATTGAGACTCTAGTAAAATGAGTTGCCAAAAACTACATAGCTAGCATGTAATTTCATAAAGCCTAGATTTGAATGAAATCTAATTCCAGAGCTGGCTTTTTTGGTTACTGTATTACATTTGTCACTCTTCTGTGTCACGATGATGAGGGAATTGTGTTGGCGGGTAAACTAAACGCAACTATAAAGGTGACTACTTCTTGAGGATTTCTCCCATAGTCACTGTGTTTGTAAAGAACCCCTGACACTTACTAGCTTGTATCTTGCACTGCTAACTCTTCACTGTGATTTCTAGTGGGTGGCAGTTATAAGATGTGTATTCAGTTGTTGTTGTTGTTGTTGTTGTTTTGAGATGGAGTTTTGCTCTTGTTGCCCAGGCTGGAGCGCAATGGCGCTATCTTGGCTCACGGCAACCTCCACCTCCCGGGTTCAAGAGATTCTCCTGCCTCAGCCTCCTGAGTAGCTGGAATTAACAGGCATGCACCACCATGCCTGGCTAATTTTGTATTTTTAGTAGAGACAGGGTTTCTCCATGTTAGTCAGGCTAGTCTTGAACTCCTGACCTCAGGTGATCCACCCGCCTCGGCCTCCTAAAGTGCTGGGATTACAGGCATGGGCCACTGCGCCCAGCCGTGTATTCAGTTTTAATTTTGCCACACTAATATTTATGTGGGGGAATAATTACAAGTTCAAAGTGCAGTATAGTAAGAAGTAACCAAGTTTCTATTAAATATTGCTCAAGAAGTGAGTAAGTCATTAAATTCAACTCCTGATAAATATGTGATTACTTAACATTAGGCTCCCAGGGCACCCCAAGCGCGCACGCGCACACACACCCACGCTCACAGAGGTAGGTGCATGTATAGGTGTGTTGCTAGAGATAGTTGGAGTTATAGTTTCAGAGAAGAGGGGTTTTTTGTGTGTGTGTGTGTTGCATTTTGGTGGGTGGGGTCGGGGTATGCTTGATACTGTGATTTGTTTTATTTTATCCAAAAAGAATAGATGCCTTATTTACAAAATATAGAAAAATCAAGTTTTAATTTGAAGAGATTAGGAAATACTCATATTCTGTTTCAGAAAGTAAAATCTCCCAATATACGTCCCATTTATTCTAAGGAATTTAGAATACAATCAGGCAATCCTTTGCCGCCTTTTCTTCCTTCCTCCTTGCCAAAATGGACATATGTACTTTATGACATTTAATATTTATCAGAGTCTTCTGAGTATATGAATCATGTTGAATTGAAGTCAGCAACCCCTTAAGGACACTAAATGTCTGCTTTGTCTTAGCCTGGTATTTTACTAATAAAATGCGTGGAGTTGAATTTAATCTACTATATATAATTGGTGGTGTTCCTGTTCAGACATGCCTGTACATGGCTTTGTAGAATAAAAAACACCTGATTCTGCGATTGTTATTGTTCAGGACCAACTTTCAGGAAACATCTTGGCCATGGGCAAAACTATACAGTTGAATCAGAGACATAAAGTTGGAAGGAATAAGTCGGAGAAACTTGTCTTCAGGGTGTGCCTCCCTAACATACACATATGCACACAGACACACATACAGGTGACCCAGTTGTAAAGGTAAAGAAGTTTTACGGACCCATAAGGTATGAAGTGTTTGGTTCTGTTCTGGAGATTAGGGAGGATTCTGGAAAAGGACCTTGTAGCTGAGATCATAGGAAACAGCAAAGCAAAGCAAAATGCTATCTGGTAGTGTAATGAAGTAGTATAGAGATAAATGTATATGGATGTGATAGGGAAAAGAGGTGGGGAAAGTGTCTTTATTTTCATGTCTGGTTTATTAAAGGCAGTTCTACTGAAGACCTCGTGGTTGTTGAGGGATCTTATTTGGCTCCGGGTACCATGTACTACAGGACCTGTTTCATCTCTGCTTCCCAAGCCTCAGGGCTGGGCCTCAGGGATTCTCTCCAGTGCATGCCTTAGGCTACAGCTATGGGGCAGCTGTGGTTAGGGAAGGGCCCTATTTAGAATAGTTGGTCAAAAAGCACATCACTTCTGTCCCTTTCTTGCAGAACTGGTTGCTGCTCTGGAATGAAAGTTTGATTGGTCTGTTAGCCATGCCCATCTGGACTTGGGAAAGCCAAGAGAAAGAATCTTCTGTTCCCTCATCTGCTGTTGCTTTTTAACCTGTGGCCTAGAAAATGGCATTATACTGAACAGACCTTAGACAATGCTGGAACTGGCACTGGATAAACTCATGAGTCCATGCTGTGCTACATATGGACCGTATTACTACAGGCTTACTACCTACATCTCTTAGCCACAAAGGACCTGGAATTGGTCTTGCTTGAGAGTCTACATCTATAACAATAGCTAGTTTGTTCTCTCCCTTCCTTTCCTTTCTTAGACGATCCTTTCTCCTTCATTTTGCCCCTAGCCTTTCACATTTGAGACAACCAGTATTGCTTTTATTCTTTCATACTTATTTGTTCCTCACTCATCATCATCTTCTCATTAAAGTCTCATGAATTTTAAGTTGAATTTGATTATAACACAAAATTACCCATTTCTGCTTTATGTTTGTTGATCATATAACTTTAATGCCTCTTCAACACCTCAAAAAGAGAGAATAGTAATGTAGTTATGATATTGCTGTTAGTGGATTTTGACATTGAGTAACAGATGACGTGTCTAATGAATAGTGTGGCTGCTTAGATTGCATAATTATAGGTTTGTTTGACTTTAGAACAATCATATGCAGGCCAACTTCACCCATTTAGAGACTTTTTGTGTTATATAAGTATTAGAGCATTTCACTCTAAAAAAAAAACCAAACCCTTCTTCAGTGATAATCATTCTTTGTTTTTCCAGGGTTTGCCACTCTATAGGAAAAAGCAAAATGAAATAGAAACCATCTTTAAAGGATGGGTTTAATTCAGTAGCCCTTCTTGGTTGGAATAACACTTCAGTCCACAGTGATTTGGCATTGTGCTTGTGACTGGAGTCATTGGGTAAAGGCATGCAGGTTTATAGGACGACAGCCCTGGCACTGGCATACTTATAGAAACAGCTAGAATTTTATAATGTAAACCAGGGATTATCTGTGCCCTTTGGACTTGATTTTGTAGGGTGGCAGTGGCGGGGGATAACTAGCTATTCTACTAACTTCTTGCAAATGTTTCTTAATTGGCATATCAGGTGACAGGTCTCACAGAGTCACCAAGGCCCCACTGTGATACTTCTCCATGTATTTACTGTCTAGTAAATGAATGTTCAAATATATCACTTAGGTTCATTTGATTAACGAAAGCAAGGGCTGGCTGTAATAAATAAATGCTCACAGAATGGCTCAGTGAAGAAATTTGAATATTCCTAGTCTCCTAGACTCCGCTTGGCAGGGCTGGGAGTGAGGGGAGTCAAATATGTGACTAAGAAAAGTGATTTTTGACTTGAGCTGTATTCAGAAGTAACTGCAATGTGAAACCTTCCAGTACTCTCCCTTCCCCTTGAACATTTCTCTCCTGCTGCTCTTCATTTACTGCCTGGTAGTCAGTCTGGAGCTGCTTTCATCTCTCTTGCTGCCAGTACTCTTGGCCTAGTACAAGCTTGACCTCTTAGCCGCTGGAGTTGACTTAGTTATTCTCCTAGCATTCTCTGAGTGACTTGGTTGCTCTTACAGCACTTCAGATTAGCTTTGCTGATGTGAAAGGTCACTTTTCACCAATGTTACAACTTATTAATCTTCAAAAAGGGGAAAAATCATTTTCTTTTTGTTCCTTAAGGAATTTGGAAAGAGCTTTCCAGAGCCATGTCTGATAGCCTCTGAGTGGCATTGCCTAGTATCCTCCTTGGAAGTGTTGTTTTATGCTAACAGATCGCCAAGGGAGCTGAGCTGAGGCTCTGGGTCTTTGGCTTTCTCCTACTTGAAGGTTTGTTCCCTGGAGGAGTTGGAGGTGCTTGTCCTTCTCCTTGTGTTTAAATACCTTTTTGTACAGGTGGGCAAGTGTACAGACTTGGCAGTTAGAAAGCCAGAGTGGGAGGCCTGGCGCTGCTGCTAACTATCTCTGTGGCCTTGAGCAAGTTGCTTCAGTTTTCTCATTTGTAAAGTGGAAATAGAACTACGTAACTCTTATGTTGCCCTGAGATTTGATGTAAGTATGAAGTGCTGGCACATAATAGTGTTCCCTAATTGTTAGCTATAGCTATTATATATACATATATAATCATTGTCATTACTTTCCATGTTTTATCATCTGCACTAAACTTCCCTAATGCCAGACTTGCAGAAGTGTTGTACAGCAATGCTTTTCTCTCTGGAGTTATCATTCTGTGAATTTGAACATCGTTGTGTGATTTCTACCCACCACCCCAGTGCTGGTGCCATCTCTTTTCCTATGGAAAAGTCACAATGAAAATATAAAATAGGCAAGTGAAGTTGTATCACATGTCATCTTTTACTTTTTAATTCAGTTGAATCTCTTTGATAGGACAATTTATATTTTGGTGAAAGTTTAATTTTCAGATTTATGAAATATAATGGCTTTAGAAGAATATTGAAGGAAGAGTTGCTATAATTCTTTGTTGGATTCTAAGAACACTAAGGCATCTTTCTTGTCCTCAAATGGATTAAAATCTCTGGTGAAAGGAAATAAATGCAGATAAGAAAGGCAAGATTGATCATGGTCCCAAGATATCAAGAGTGTAGGTGTTAAGGCAAATTAGGAGGAAATCCTTCTAGGCTGGTATAATTTAAAAGCAGGTAGGGCCTGAGCTCAGCCCTTGATGGATGTGTAGGATTTAATTTGATATATATTCTCAAAAAGGGCTTTCAGTGAAAGAGTGGGAGAATTTTGATGGTGGGAAGATATACTGTGGAATCAAGTAGCAGGGAGCCTCTGCCTGATCAGTCCCTCCACAACCACCCCAACCCCCAGCAACTTTTTAGTTAGTAACTAACTCTGTGTTTCTGCGTTGATCCCTTGTTTCCTCCTCCAAAAGTCAAGAGGTTATTACTGCAATCGGGAAATAAAGGTTAACAAGAAGAACAAAAAAGAATGACAAAAATCATCTTAAAATTGCTGTGGCAGGTTGCTACTTGACATGGACATTCTCATGACCTGTCTTCAGGATGCTCTTGTGGGAGTCTCTTCTAGTTCTCATCGTAGGACTCTGGTCTCTCAGCCGCCTGCTACAGCTGACCAAGACCCTCTGACTACAGTTATCTGACTGGACACTGCTTCCAGGTGTGCTGTGATCCTCAGTTCTTTTTAGAGTTACCTTCCTGATCTCTTCTGGTGTTCATGGTTCCCTTTGTTGCTTGGGCTGCACCAGTCTTTACTAGTGTTCTTCAGCAGGTTGTCCCAACATTCTTGGGCCCTGGAGCCTGAGCTGAGGCTGCCTGCAAGCCGGTTAGACTCCAAAGATTCTTTCCTTAAGCTTCATGCCGTCAAAACTGACCCAAGCCTTGCCCATTTCCTCCTTTGCAGGAAGGTCTCTTTGGCTTTGAACCAGGTTACTATCTGGCTCAGGTCTTACTAGCGCATATGGGGCCCTGTTAATGAGAACTATCACCTCATTTATTTCATTTTGCAGCTTTTCTATAGCATTTTGAATATCTTAGGTATATTCTGAATGCTTTTGAAAATTAACTTGTTTAATCCCAGAGGGAGATTGCTAACATTATATCTATTTCCACTGATTTAAGCCCCTTACAGACTTTCATTTCTTATGCTTCAGACTTTTGCTCCCAACAGATACTTTAGTGAGTATCTGTTTAGTCTGGGGTGCCTCTAATAATCAGAATTTTGGAAAAGCAGTTTATCCTGTTAGTCTTTGTTCAGGTTACCAGCTTTACCCACTTTTTTGACCAGTTCCAGTATCCGAATCTAATACTCATAAAATATACTGATCCATTAAGGAAAACAAAATGAAACAATACTTTCCTTTAACTAGATAAGGCTGGTGTGAAACCAGTAGTCTATTTTTCATTATTTTAAATGGAAAAAAATATAGGTTAACTAAAACCCCTAATCAATGTACTGAAATGTAACTACGTACAGTAAAATGCCTAAATAAATTATAAAACATCCATTACATTAGGTTGTAAATTGTTTAAAATTCACTTCTTTATCATGAAACAATATGACTCTTAACAAACAGTTGCTGTATATATAGCAACATATATATGTTGCTACCAAGCAGTATGTCCATTTTGTTGACATTCAGAAATTTTCAGAACAACAAACTGTGACTGTAATAGTCTAACAGTTTTATTTGGAGTATGACCTGAGCCTTTTCTCATGCACCGTTTTGTTAAACATATATTTAATTTGGGGAATGTAAATACAAAGTTTTCTTTATGTAAACATTATACCCTCCCCCACCCCCAAACTTACATTGAGATATATGTATATTCTGTGCTGCCTGGATAGTAAAAGCTGAAGGGTCTTCTACCAGAAGCATGTTAACCCAGGAGACAGTCTATGAAATATGCTTATAAGTAACTATTGTAAAATTAAAGCGTATGTTTTAAAAGCCAGATGTGAATGGACTTTACATTGTTTCATGACTTTGGAATGATCTGTGGTATTATTCTTCAGAGTAGAAAAGAAAAACGACATTTGTCTGCACTAAGGTATTTGAATGGAGAGTCTTTGAATGGAGAGTCTTTGAGTAGGTTCATTCCCAAATGTGATTAAAGAAAGCTTTATTTTCTTTTCATTTAGTTATCTTAAATTCAAAGTTTTCAGTTGAAATTTTTAGGATCCTTTGTTAACTCTCTTTTCCTAATCTATTAAATTATGTTTAGAGCTTGAAGAAACAATTTAAAAGCACTTTTAACAACATTACCTTGCTTTTCTAATTTGCTAGTCCCTTTTTATAGACTCCTGTTCCCTGAGGATATTTTAATTTTTTAAACATAGTAAACATAGTTGTTTCTTATTCTGACTAATATAGATAATTACAATAACTGAAATATTTGTGGATCTGTTTCTGCTGACTGTTATTCTTAGTGGCTTGTTTTCTTGTGTATTATAGGTATGTAAGGTTTTTCTGTTTGTTTTTATATTTATTTTTGTTTTAGCCTTTTCTCCTGTGATCTGCTCATTCTTAAAAATTATATGTAGGGATTATTTGACACGTAGATTAAGAGTGTCTTCTCCAGATGATAGTTATATTTGCTTCTGCCAGACACCTGTGAGTACTATCTGCCAGAGACCACCTCCCACCAACGTCAGAGACTGGGGTCTCTGGATCACTCTGGTTAGGGGAACCCAGCCTGCTACAAATCCAGGAGGACTGCCTTATGGCCAGTTTTTCTGAAACAAGTTTGTTTTCTCTTCCCTTTTCCCTGTTCTGCTTCATGGCCAAGGCTAACCTCCCTTTGGTCCCAGGGAGCAGTGAGAGATTACTTTTGGTTCATCTTTATACAAAGAGTTGAGATCTCAGCTTACTGTGGGATAGTATGTGACTTTGGCATTCTGTTGCCCCACTTCTCATTTTTGTTTTATTCTAGATTTTGCCCTGGTTATTTCTTACTACCTTGTGACTCTTTTTTTTAAGATTTTTTTTTTTCCTGCTGTATCTGATATCTTTGGTTGTTTTCTTTTTTCTTTCTTTCTTTTCTTTTTTTTCTTTTTCAGACGGAGTCTCACTCTGTTGCCCAGGCCGCAGTGCAGTGGCATGATCTCAGCTCACTGCAACTTCCATCTTCTGGGTTCAAGCAATTTCCAGCTAATTTCTGTATTTTAATAGAGATGAGGTTTCACCATGTTGGCCAGGCTGGTCTTGAACGCCTGACCTCAAGTGATCTGCCTGCCTCGGTCTCCCAAAGTACCAGGGTTACAGGCGTGAGCCACCATGCCCGGCTGCTGTCTTTGGTTGTTTTCATTAGGAAGTTTGGTCCAAGTAATCTAGCTCAGTGTTATTAAAAGTGAGAATCTTCCCTATTTGACCTTTAACAATCCTTCACAGTTTATGCAGCAGATATAAGACTGAGCTGCTTAATGGATGAGGGAACTGAGGCTGGGAGAGGTATAGTTATTGATTTAAGACGTATAAGTAAGGGCATAGCCTGGAACTCCTGAATACAAGTCTTTTCTTCTTTCCAGCCTACCACTGCCTTTGAGCTGTCTTCTACTGAGTGTATTCTTAGAATTTTGAATGAAGCACCATATGGTGAGGAGGTTTTTTAAAAGATGTAATAACTCCACAAAATTATTTAGACCATTGACTGATGTAGATTATATTGATGCAACATTTTCCAGATATGGCATTTTAAGTGGAAAATAATAATTGCAATTTTTTTTTCTTTCAGCTGAAGTGAGTAGTGAATATAGTATGGACAAGGCAATGGTTGAATTTGCTACAATGGATCGGCAACTAAACCATTATGTAAAGGCTGTTCAATCTACAATAAATCATGTAAGTTTATGCTACTCCCTGGTTATATATTTGGTTACAACTCACTGACCAAGAAGTAGAAATACAAAATCAAAATTTTTCTCTAACCTTAAATGTTTCCTTATCCTTAGTGTAGCAGCTATTAAATTTCTCTAAATTTGGACGTCTCATAAAATTGGAATCCTAAGTATTTTCCTGGCTAGGCCACTTAGGTTGATTAGCATATTAAATCTATTTTAGATTGCTTGCAATTTTTTGTCTCAAAATTTTTGTAAGCCTCCTTTGAATGTGAGTAGATTTTTATAAAATGCTAAAAATTGCATGCAACTTGTTTTTATTGTTCTATTTGCTTAAACATACAATTGAGACTAGGTTTAGTTACTCATTCTCTAACTTTAATATGCATCTGTTGCCAAATTCTTAGAATCAGATAATATGGAAGAGTTTTAGAGCAAGTTTAAAAATAAAGAAGATCGGTATTTTGGTTTTTCCAGAAGCCAAACTTACCTTTGTTGACTCCAGCTGTCACAGGAACAACACATAAGGCAGTTAAGGTGGGAACATAGCAACATCCTTTTCAGTAGTACTGTGTTGAGTAAGAAATGAGCAATACGATTGCAGTAATGTTTCTGAGAAGTCCTTTGTCCTCTGAGCAGTGGAAACTCCCTGTTGAACTGATTGTGTATACCTGTGTAATAGGGTGTCTTGTATTTCTGGTTTCATTATTTGCCTTTTCTTACTTACAGCTATGGGAAAATTCCAAGAATCAATTATTTTACAAAATGGGTGACTACTCAGTAGAAAATACATTTTAAATAATGTTTAATACCTAAGCCAATGAAATGAGTATTATATAGTTATAGTAAGCTTTTTTTAATGGTTAATATTTAACTATAGTATTTGACTAACTTTAAGAATATCACCTATATCCAAATAATAAACTCATTCAGCTTGTAAAATTTTGATGTTTCTGGCTATTGTGACTGTTAATCCTGGTCTTATGAATATTTCTTCCATAGGAAAATATGACAGTGCCATCATGTTGACATCATATTTGAAACTGGATAGCACTTAGACTAGAGGCTTTCAATTTCAGCTGAACCCTAGAACCAGCCAGTTTCTGAACTCTCAGAGATTCTGATTTTATTCGTCTGGAGCAGGACTGGGACACCAGTATTTTTTAGAAACTATTTTTTAGAAACTCACCCTTAAATGTGCATTCAAGGGTGAAAACCACTGACTTAAAAGAACAAGGCTGACTTTATAGAAGAAAGTCAAGTGTTCACTCCCAAAGATTAGAGTTAGGCTTGTTATATGGGTCAGTCTTGCTTTGACCCTTACGTTCTGTGGCACTTACTTGATAAGCCTTTCTATCTTTAACTTTCATATTGTGCAAATGCAATAGCACAGTGTGTATTACAGATAAGAAAACAAGATTTTGGAGTCAAAGAATTTTATGTTGATTTTTTTTCCCTATTAAACTCTAGGATTTGCAGATACTTACGGTATTTTTACATCAAGAATTGAACTCTTGGCTGGGCGTGGTAGCTCACGCCTGTAATCTCAGCACTTGGGGAGGCCAAGGCTGGTGGATCAACTGAGGTCAGGAATTTGAGACCAGTCTGGCCAACATAGTGAAACCCCATCTCTACTAAAATACAAAAATAAGCCAGGTGTAGTGGCATGCATCTGTAATCCAAGCTACTCAGGAGGCTGAGGCAGGAGAACCACTCGGACCCAGGAGGTGGAGGTTGCAGCGAGCCGAAATCACGCCAGTGCACTCCAGCCTGGGCAACAGAGCGAGACTCTATTAAAAAAAAAAAAAAAAAAAAAAAAAAAGAACTTTTCCCCCTTCAGGACATCAAGTCACTCATTTAAAAAAAAAGTTTAAAATTTCTCACTCTTTCTCACATTCAGTAGTTAACAACATTTCCTTCATCTTGAGGTTTCATCTCATTATCCTCAAACAGGGAAGATAGATTTTATCTCACTTTTCAGCCCTAACCTCACACTAGAATAGACTGGAACAACTTGGATTTAGTGATTCCGATGCTTATCAGGAAGGTTCCTGTTCTTTTATAGGAGGAAAAAATATATTTATTTTTCTTTTATGATACAAAGAAAGGTATGCTCTCTATGCAAGCTGGATACCAGAGCAAGAATAATAAATATAATTTTATAAGATTTCTAAGACTTGACATTATATGGGGATATAATGGGGATTTGATCATTTTTAGGGAAATGTTTTACACCAGTTTATGTACTTGAAGCTAAGGGTACTGCTATCTTATTGCTTGTTTTGGTGAGGGATAAGAATGAACAGCAGCTTGGGAGGGGCCAGGATAATATACTTGTTTAGAAACAGCAGTGGTCTAGGGATCTGAAGCTTTTCCAGTCCTGGTTCTTCTACTTTCTAAGTTACGATCCTTGGTCAAGAAACCTAACCTCTTGAAACCTCATGTTCTTTATAAAATTCCTGGCCTGTGTATTTCACAGAATGATTATGTGAATCAGAGTAGATAATGTATATCAAAATGCTTTGGCATTCATCAAATTTAATGGGGCTGTAAGATAATATATTATTGCAAACTCATATTTCCAAACAGAACTCATTAGAGAGATGGAACAAAATCTTCTAAAAATCTAGTATTTTGTTTTGCTCATTTTATTTCAGGGTATTTTTTTGGCTTTGACCTGTCCTATTCTGGAATTCAAGAGTCACATAGGATTAAGTATAAGCTACTTAACTTATTGCACAAGGTATTCATGGCCTCTAAAATGAATGAGTTGTTTTAAATAAGATTATTTTTTTACGAGGCAAATAATGGGAACCCATATAAATCCCATTTAACCCACTGCTCTGTCATAGACTTTTGCAACCTGTGATACTTCCATTACTATAATATTTGCCTAGATTTGGATCTACCCTGTGGTATTTCTGTTTATGAATTTTTATATAGTCATAGAAAGTTGATTTAAAAACTTTTTTAATCATTAAAGAGCATTTGAGTTTATTATTTAAATAGACATCTCTCTTCTACTCTCATCTTCTCAGAATTCTAAAGATTATGCTCCTTTTGGAAAGTTGTGGAAGTTTACTTTGGAACCTCAGAGGTATGGGCCAACTTACCAACAATCCCTGGGAAGTCCCTTTGGCAATTAGCAGAAGTTCTCAGGTTGCCTTCCATTGTCTCTCAAGAAAATAGGGCTACTATAGTCCACAGTGCCCAAAGATTTTGTTTGGAATTGGCATCTATTTTAATGCTCTGAAACTTTAAAAACAAAAAAACAAAAAAACAAGGACTTCATTCCAGCTAGTTTGTTGAGAGAATATTATGCGGTGAATACTAAAAAAATTCTCAGATAGTCTCTAAGTCATTTATAAAAACTTTCAGGTTAAATGGGTTTTATACCTGTCACAACTCTTTAAAAACTTCGTTTAGATCCTTGGAGAGTTCTATATGAACTTTTTTGATATTTTCAGTCATAAGACCAACATGTCATATAAGTGTTTTTAGAGCTATAAGACAGTACATAGATACATACTTTTTTTAAATCACTATTACTGCCACGGAAAAAACTGTTTTCTCAGTTTCATATTGAGAACAGAATGATGTTCTGAACACTAGACTTCTGTTGACCTAATGTTTCCTCCCTTGCTTTCTACACTTTCATTGAGTACATTGAAGAGACACTATTGGCTGACTTTTTGTTTTTCAGTTTTCATAAATAAATGAATAAATTTATGAATATTTGAATAAAGATTCAAATAAATGCTTAAATAAATATTTACTGAACAGCCAGCCATGTGCCAGGCACTTCTAGTTGCAAGAAATACAAAGTCAATCAGCAAAGTCCAGATGACCTTCACCTCAGGATACGCGAAGTCCAGAACAGAAGACAAACATTTTACAAATGTTATTTAATTACTGTTGTGATGTGTGCTACAAATTAAAAATAAAGCATTCAGGGAGAGTTAATAACCCAAGGGCAATAATGTCTTCAAGGCAGGGAAAAGTTGGGAGACTCCTTCTGGAGGAAATGATATTTAAGATTCAAGGCAAGTGAGTCTCAACATGGGAAATATGATATATTCTGTGTGACTTTTGCGTGAAATGGAAGGATCTTATTTCTGATTGTCTTGATGTCAGCTTCATAGTGCCTTAATCAATCCAAAGACTTATTGTGAAAGTGAGACCAGAGAAGGCCTACCTTTATATATAGAAAGTTAATGTTAATAGAATAGTTGAGTAACGTATCTCAGGTTGGTCAGTGATTCATTTATTAATAGATTTTTGAGTGCCTACTATGTACCTCTTATGCTTAGTAATGCAAGTCATGGCAATAGTTGATTTAAGAATCATTTTATTATCAGTATCCTACTTCTTAAACAGGGGTTACCTCTCTTGAAATGAGACTTTTTGTTGAGTATTGAATAAACCCAGTGATAGTACTGTGTGTTTCTGATTATATGTTTATGATTGTTTTAAACTAAACCTATAGTTCCAAACTGTGGGCTTCAAATTGCTCAGGGTAGGTTTGGAGAGTGAACACCAGTTTAGTTCAGGGAATCTTCACATCCATTTTTAGGTATGTGCTTTTTCAAATAAGAGGTGACAAATCCAACCACTATCATGGGGGTAGTCCTTGCAATGTTTTTCTAACCTTAATTCTCACAGGGAAAATGATGGGAATGTAGCTAAATGAGAATGGCCCAACAAGTTCAGAGATTAGTGTCATATATATTTACCAATTGATGATAAAATATACATCCTCTCAGCTAGGTGTGGTGGTGCATGCCTGTAGTTCCAGCTACTAAAGGGAACTGAAGTGGGAGGCTGAAGTGGGAGGATCGCTTGAGCCCAGGAGTTCAAGATCAGCCTGGACAACATAGTAAGACTCCATCTCTTTAAAAAAAGAAAAAAAAAATGTTTTTGGTGACCAATATAGTCTCAGAGTTTAGCAAAAGTAACTAAAGCTTGAGAATCACATTATACTTCAGCATTTATTGTTTTCCAAGTATGTCTTCACTTTCCTCTAATACCCTCTTTTGTGCTACTTGCGTCTTATAAATTGTATAAGATTTTAAAGCATTTATGTTGGATTACAGCCACATATTTGTTTTTTTTATTTTTTAAGTCGGTATTTTATAACAATTCCTACTAGAAGCCTGGTGAGGGAGAATATTTTTCTTCTTAACTGGAGCAAGTAGGTGCTAGGTTGGTCCATTTGTATGGTTTTTTATAAATCGGTTTCATGGATATGCCCTATATAGTGTGGTTTTTCACTTGATATGCTAACCTGAACATTTTATGTGCCTTTTAAAACTATTGTGTTGAGAGTTAGAAGAGAAGAAATGTACTTGATGTATGCTGTTGAAACCAAAGCAATCTTAGATACAATAAAGGAACAAGGTGGGTCAAAGCTATAGTTTATCTCAACTCTGTCATTATGCAACAGTTTTGACTGTTTTTGACATAGCACTTCCCTGTGCCTCCTTGCTGTTCACCCTTCATCACCTGATAAGTTTTACCTTTTTCTTACTGTGCAGTTACCTTAATATCCACTACTTTAACATGAAATCCTATAGAGTATCTTACAAGTTGGAAGTTACCATTTTAGTTAAACCAAATTTGGGGAGAATTTCTCACTTAGAAAGCTAATAATTTATTTTCTAGTACCTGAAAGCAGTTCTAAGTCACACGATGTAACCCATTATATATGACCACTTACTGACTGAATATAAGAATACACCCCACTCTATTAGGCATTGTGAATCATTGACAAAAGAAGAGGGAGGGGGAATTCGTTCGGTGGCTATAAGATTTGAGGACAGAAGATTCCTGAGCATGAGATAAATTACTGTTGTCAGCAGAGTAGCAAGAAGGTAGGAGGTGACAGGGGAGTGAAATTAGTGAAAAGCTCTTCGAGCCAGAGGGGAAAGTACTGGGAGACTCACCTCTTCTCTACTCCCTGCATCTGGCATTCTACAGTGATAAACAACTCTTAACATGTTTCTTATCAAAAGTTTTCAAGTGAGTTATATATGAGCCTTTTCATCTATAGGAACATTGCTCAGGTGTGGAAATTAACCAGCGAAAGAAAGTTGAGTTTAGGTATTCGCTCTTCAGACACTTGGAATGTGTCTATTTCTGTGATTACTGGTAATTAACTTCTGTTTCAGTGGTTTAGAACTCCCTGTACTGTTATTCTCAAATTAAGGTTGTGTTCGGTAACATTTTGCCTAATAAACAGAGATAGAGACAATTACTTCTGAATGTAGTATTCCACTAATTGAATTACCTCTAAGAAATAATCTAGATATAAAATTTCTTAGGTTTCAAAGTAACATAACTGCTAACAGGTGAAAATATGTTATATTGAGACTGATTTTCATGGTTACTTTATAGAAATCCATCGTAGTGTTTTGGAGTTATTAAATGTTGGGTTTTAATCAGAATTATGAAGCAATTACACTTTACTGGGCCTTAATGTGCCTCTAGTGCAGCATTTTCAAGAGTTTGCTCCATAATACTAATTAATCAGGATGTGAATAAGTATAATAGGAGAATAGGATTTTGTGGTCAAATAAGTTTGGGGAATGCTTGATTAAAAGAATTTCCTTAAAGACTCCAAAGCCTTTAATGTGCTTTTATGCAACGTGATTCTCCAAAGGGAGAGGATATTCAGAAATTTTGTAAACTTAGTTAACTAGAAAATCTTTCTGGAGGAGGGACTGATACTCTTCAGAATCCACTTTGGGAAGTGCTGTTGTAGTTTCAACCCCCTCATTTTACAAAGGAGCCTATGAGATAGGTCCAGCACTGCGTGGCAGAGTTTTTGTGGCATCCAGAAAACTGGGAAGTATGTCAAACTCCCTTTGGAAATGAGCCTTAAAGATGTTTCCATGCTGAAGGTCAGGAAAAGGCCAGGCCCTTTCACCATTTCATTACTCCAACAGTGAGGAAGGGACAGTTTTTAAAAACATGCAGTGATTGCTTAGTCTGTGTTTGAAGCAAAGACCCCTCTGTGCAGTGATGATATGAGAGAGAGGAGAGAAGGAAATGTTTGAGAGGAAAAGAAGAGAGGGGCTTACAGAAGAGGCAGGAGACACACAGGAGCAGCAGAAGGGGCAGGGAAGACATATGGATCTTTGAAGGGCCAGGCTCACCACAGCACTCCAGGTAGGCACTGAGGCGCACAGTGTGATGATTAAACACCTTAGCCTCAGTGGCACCAGGTCATTCTAGCAGCTAATTCTTTGAATTACCCAAATGAGATGAATGTTCCTTAACACAGCAAACTCCTGATTATTTCTGACATTGTACATAGTCCACATACAGCATTAAACCCTTATTTTAGATGTTAATTTACCTTCCTTCTAACCTCACACTTTTCATGTAATTAATAAGTATTAAAAAGCTTGAGGTTTAGGCCTTTCCCCACTAATTGGCAGTGGTGCTGAATGGGCTAACTGCTAACTGCAGAAAAGAGATGGGGAAATGGGGAATGGATCAGTAAATGTTAAAATTGGATCTGAACTGGGGACTGAACTGGGGAATGGATCAGTAAATGTTAAAATTCAGTGTAAAATGAATGCATTTTTCAGCATAGAGTTGAAAGCACAGTAGTCACTGGTTGTCTACAGTTTCACTTTCCATTGTTTCAGTTATCTGTGGCCACCTATGATCCAAAAATATTAAATGGAAAATTAGAAAAATAAACAATTCAAATAAGTAAATTAAATAGCACCTTGTTCTGAGTAGTGTGATGAAACCTTGTGCCTTGCTGCTCTGTCCTGTCTTCATTACAAGAGGAGGGATGAGTACAGTACAGTAAGATGTGTTGAGAGCAAGAAAGATTATATTCACATAACTTATTACAGTATATTGTTATAATTGTTCCATTTTGCTATTATTGTTAATCTCTTGGCTGTGCGTAATATATAAATTAAACTTTATTGTAGATATGTATGTATAGGATAAAACATAGTCATACAGTAATGAACCACATAACAATATTTCAGTTAACGAGGAGGCCATACATATATGATGGTGGTGCTATAATATTATATCATATTTTTACTGTACCTTTTCTGTGTTTACGTATGTTTAGATACATAAATAGTTGTCATGTTACAGTTGCCTACAGTATTCAGTATACTAACATGCTGTACAGGTTTATAGCCTAGGATTAATAGGCTTACGATAGAGCCCAGGTGTGTAGTAGGCTATTCCATCTAGGTTTGTGTAAATGCACTCCGTGATGTTCCACAGCACTGCCTCATTTCTCAGAAAGTATCCCCATCGTTAAGCAGTGCATGACTATACAGGGTTCAGTACTATCTGGGGTTTTAGGCATCTACTAGGGGTTTTGGAATGTGTCTCCTGTGGATTAGGGTGGACTACTGAAATTGCTTATTAGTCTCTTAACTGTTCAGTTGGTGGATCACCTGAGGTCAGGAGTTCGAGACCAGCCCGGCCAACATGGTGAAACCCCGTCTCTACTAAAAATACAAAAATCAGCTGGGTGTGGTGGCATGTGCCTGTAGTCCCAGATACTTGAGAGGCTGAGGCAGGAGAATTGCTTGAACCCAGGAGCCAGAGTTGCAGTGAGCCATGATCACACCACTGCATTCCAGTCTGGGTGACAGAGTGAGACTCTGTCTCAAAAAAAAAAAAAAAAATTGTTCAGTTGGTGCTAATAGTATGTTTAGTCCAATAAAGATACAAAAGCCTCTTGACACAGGTACACAAATAGCTACAAAAAAAAATTTAACAGTGAAATAGTTTGACAGAGACAATAAAAACGTGCACAGGAAATTCAGTGTAGGGGAAAAGAGTCTTTGCTTAAATTCTGGCTTTCGTGCCCTCTAACTCTGAGCCTCAGTTTCTTCTTAAAATCAGGTTGATAATTTAGGTCATAGAGTTCTAGTAAGGATGAAAGTGATAGCATGAAAGCACCTAAAATGGTTCCATCACACTAATTTATAAGGTTGCCTAGAACGTTCTGTAAAGGATAACTCATTTCCCTGGACCAAATTCAAATACTATCTGAAAGGGAATTTTGAGTTCAAGTTTGAAGGGTACGGTGAGCAGCAGGAAACCATCGGGAAAGGCTAGAGATGATGTTCCAAGAGACGCTGAAGGAAGGGCCTCTCTCCTTTTTGGAAAGTAGTTCTCTGATAGTTGGGGGTGGCTTGGGGTATGGAACTTAGTGCTCATAGTGTTGTGACCAGAAAGGATTGTTCAGAGTCAGGGGAAATGGGCCAATGCAGTGGCCAGTGAACAACGTAACATTTGGCCAGCTGGATTTGAACTTCCCTGATAGTCACCCGCCCTATGTCTATAACAATGAAAAAGATACCGCACCCTTTAATATGTGATCATTAAAAGCGATGAGGGAGTCATTCTAGAGATAAGAACCAGACAGCAAAGTAAACATTCATAGTTTTTAATTCAGGAATAACTTTTAGTGTTTTCTTAGACATTTTACTTAAATGAAGACTGAGGAAATTAAGCCCTAAAATGTATTTCTCTCTGTGCACAAGTACACAATCATGCTGTTTATTAGACCTGTCTTGCTTATATCTTGAAGTATTTTTTATGTACTTTATTAGTAACACTCATTTGAAAAAGTAATTAGGAGAGAAAAATGTGTTGGATTTATGCCTCTGATGTATCATATGCAGGTTGTCAGCTCTGGTTCAAGTGTGTAATCTCTATACATTGTTGACAAGTGAGAGAGCGAGAAGCATAAAAATGGAGAGCATGTGAATGGATTTTATTTTTTCAAGTCCGTGTGTGAGTTTGCAACTGTGTCTGTACATTGTTGGCAAATGAGAGAGCAAGAAGCATGAAAATGGAGAGCATGTGAATGGATTTTATTTTTCAAGTCCCTGTGTGAGTTTGCAACTGTGCTGGTAAGGAAAAGTTCTTTCATTGTGCAGTGGAGCCAGTGCCCAGTGAACTGTCCTTGGGAGAATGGAGAGGATTTCTTTCCATTGTTTCTATCTTACAGCATAAAGTTTCTGGTAATGGTGGCACTTTCCTTCTTTTGTGTTGTGACCAGTGTGATATTTAAACCACTAAAGCTTTAAGAATTTTATTTTTTTCCGGACTTCCTTTTTTAAAAAAATATCTAATAATATAGCATTCTTTAGTGAAAGTCATGTTTATTTATCATGGGTTAGAGTAATGCAGTCAGTTATTATGAATAGTTTTAAATTTAATGATCTCTTTTATCCTTTATTTCATCTTCAAATAATCATTTAATCATCTTCTCGTGGAAGCTGATATTCAGAAAGATCAAGTCAGTATTACTTAAAATTGGAAACAGTAAAGGCCGAGCGTGGTGGCTCACACCTGTAATTCCAGCACTTTGGGAGGCTGAGGCGATTGGATCATCTGAGGTCAGGAGTTCGAGACCAGCCTGGTCAACATGGTGAAACCCCACCTCTACTAAAATACAAAAATTAGCCAGGTGTGGTTGTACATGCCTGTAATCCCAGCTACTCAGGAGGCTGAGACATGAGAATCGCTTGAACCCAGGAGGCAGGGGTTGCAGTGAGCCGAGACTGTACCACTGCACTCCAGCTTGGGTGACAGAGTGAGACTCTGTCTCAAAAAAAAAAAAAAAATTGGAAACAGTAACCAGAAAAGTAGCATATGATTGCACCACACGATTGATTTCCAGACATTCTGACTTGCTTGCTTTTTGCCTTCCCCTTGGCTGAGACCTGCAAGGTCTCGCATGCTTTTCTGCCTGCCTTCCAGTTGCCTCGGCTATTTGTGGTTCTTGGAGTGCCGTTGGTACCACGAAGCAAGTCCTCTCTACCCATCAGGTCACTCTCTGTCACCCTGAGGTTTATTTTAGCCCCCTATATGAAACAGAAGCCCACGTGAAATACTAAATAGGAGCTTTAAGTGGAATAAATTTTGGGTGTGCTCAAATAATTCTTCTCTTGCAGAATCAGAAATTGAATTTGACACATGAAGTATAGTTAGGCCATGTTTTGAAAAGCTGCAGCAATACTTCTCGGAAAGTTGGTTAAAAAAAATTTAATTGTTTAAAAATAAAAATTAAAAGCTTCAGCAAAAACATCATATGCTCAATTTTCTCTTGCAAGAAATTCTTGTTACTGCTTAAAGGACCTATAAATAATGTAGGTGAAACCGAACATGTTATACTACATGTTTTATAATAGTAATGGAACTGCTCTCAGAATATAGAATTAAACTGTTTTGGCTTTATAGTGTAAAGTGTCATATATGGTCCTGTTACAATGGTAAACTGTCTAGTGTTAGAGTTAAATTTGAGTAATGAGTTTTTTTTTCTATGCCTGCCCACTGAATAGCTGTGTGGCCATAAGCAATTTTCATAGACTCTGTGCACTCTTGCAAAATCAGCTTAGTAATAATATCTGCCCTTCATATCTTAAAGTGATTTCTTGATTAAAAAAATGAGATAACATTATGTGAAAGTACTTGGGAGGTAAGATTGCATATAAGGGCAAGGTCTTACTGTTCTGTCCTGTTAACTTTTAACTTCTTTCTCTTACCACAAAAACACCTACCACAGGCTGATTTAAATTGGTGAACTCTTTCCTCTAAACCACCTAAACTTGGAATAAATGGCGATAAACATTCCTTGTATTTATTTTCCCAACTCACAGCTTAAACTGGAAGGGAGAAGTGTATAAGATTCACATTTACCTTTTGACTTTAGCCATCTTTTTTATAAAGGTTTATTCCTGCCTACCATCCTGCCCCCTCAGAATTTTGCATAAATTTCATGTAACAGTTCAACAAGTAACTGGTGTAGACTGGGCCTGCTTTGTCACTGAGTCACTTTATTATGAAACACTTAAAGTTGAACATCTGTCTATAACAATGAGGAAATAATGTTAAACAGTTTATACTTTCTAAGGCTAGGCTTAGTGGCTCACACTTGTAATTCCAACACTTTGGGAGGCTGAGGGGGGAGGATCGCTTGAGCCCAGGAGGTTGAGACCAGCCTGGGCAACATGGAAAAACCCTGACTCTACAAAAAAAATTAAAAAATAAAAGTAAATAATTTAAAAATTTATACTTTCTGATCTGATGGTTTTCATGACTAACTCATCAGACAGCAATGAAAAGTGAAATTAATAAAAATTCACAAAGCCACATATAATTAGTTAAAAATAAAGTCTGAATGAGCCATAATCACCTTTACTTCCCTCTTCCCATTTTGTAAGCAGTTGATATTTGATTGATAAGCATTTCCAGCTGAGAAATAATCTTCTAATCCATGTTCTTCTACCAGGCTGTGACCTTGGGCAAGTCACGTAACTTCTGTATGTCAGCTTCCTCATTTCTAAAATGGGGTAATAATAGTACTTGTCCTACATACCTCATTGGGCAATTGTAGATAAAACGAGATTGTAGATAAGGAATGTTTTCACCACCCTACTGCCCCACAAAAGTGAAAGGTGATTATATAGTTACCACCTACAGACCCCATCTGGCAACCCATTCTGAATGCCCACAAGGCTGAAGAGTGAAAGAAACTTTCTGATTCTACCAACAAGGATGGGAAGGGAGTCCCTGTTAGCTCTTGGAGGAGGAAAGATACATTCCCAGTGTTCAGATCTCTGAATCAAATTCTGGAACACAGTTTCCCACAGAAATGACAGTCAGTGGCTGTGTTTCCAGGCTAGCCAATAAAAAAGGAAAAAAGAGATTTAACCATAAATAGTTCATTGTAACAGCTTTATAGAAATTAGATACAATTTCAAGTGGGCTATTAACAAAGCCCACTTGTAGTGTGAATATTAGCTTGGTGTTTGTTTCAAGTACGTTGGAGGCCTTAGCCCAGGTCTGGATAAGATAGTGAATCCACCTCTCTTCTAGCTTCCCCACTTATTTAATATTTGCACAGGGCTTCCTTAAGCCAGGTTTGTAAATATCATCAGTTCATACTCCAGTCTCTTGGCCCTTTGACTGAAATCCTGAAACCAACGTTCTTTCCACAGTGAAAGGGTGAGAAGCCCTTTTAGGTCCCCCATCCCTTTAATGAGCACAGTGACCTTACAAAGTTAGGAAAGGTAGCTGTTGTTGACTCTGAGCTTCAAGAAGATTAAGGGACTGGCTCAGATCACTTGGTTAGTCTCAAGAGGTGAGACTCGAACCTCAGTGTTTTGACATATAATTCAAGGCTGTTTTCATGACAGTTCTGTTTCAAGATGGGTGCTATTCATTGAATTCACTTTGAGTTGTAGTTTTCAGTTGAGAGTAAGAATGTTTTTAGGGAGTCTTGGTTATAAAGTATATTTATGATTTTGTACATTTCTTATTGTAAATTTTCCAAAGGTAAAGTTTTGGGAAATTTAGTCCAAACAAAAAGTGACTCCTCACACTGATGTGGCATGTGTTAGAGAGGGATTCTGTTAGAATTAAAGAACTATCTGAAGCAAAGAATATTGTTATATGTTACAGTTATATTAAAAAGAAGAAAAACTTCTGAAAAGCCAGTAGTATTCACCCCTTTAAAACTTTGTTTGTGTTATATTTTTAAAGTGATAGTGCTATGAATATGAAGGAATTTTAGGAATTTAAAGTAAAATAAAAATGAAATAAACTTTTTTCTAGCTTTAATGATATGGTTTATGTTTATATTTATTAAAATATTCAGTTCTTGCCATAATAATAGCAAGCCTAGCTAACTTGTCTCCAGTGCTTGTTATGAGCCAGGCGGTATTCAGTTATCTCTGGTTGAATAATTGTCTTCTTCTTGCCGGGTTAGCTTGCAGATTTTTTCATGATCAATTCTTAGAAGCAGTGAGGGATAAGCCTCTATGATAGAAGACAGTGATAAGGTCCGTATGTGGCATTATATGGGACATGTAAAAATGTTTCACTGAATAGTGAAAAGGATACTGCAATTGGAGTCAGAAGACCAAACCTCCTCCTTGTTTCTCCCTGGCCTAACAGTGTGACACTGGGTTAGTGACTTGTCTTCATAAACCTTCAATTTCATTATCTGTAAAAAGAGAACAGTGATACCTCATAGGAATGTGGCAAGGATTAAATGAGATAATGTAGGTAAAGTGCTTAGATGATGCCTTCAAAAGATGAAGCCTCACGTAGCAGGCATTGAGAAAATGTTAATTGCCTCTTTTCATCTTCATGCACAAGGTAGTTGTGAAATTAAATTGGAAAACAGAATATGAAAACTGGTTTAAAAACGTTTAAATGTCATTCTAATATAAGATGGTATTTTCCAATGAGTGCTGCCTTCTTCAGCACTTTCAGCGTAAAATATATAGGAGAATTAAGGAAACTGGATTAAAACTAGAAAATCTGGATTTTACTGGGTGGCCATCACGTCTGGAAACAGTGGTTTAATGATATTATCTTACAGTGCAATATGGAATAGTATTATCTATTTGCAGACTTGGTGGCCATACTGTAGTCTCAGTTCCATCAGCTATTGTTTGGCTTGGAGAAGTAATTTAATCTCTCTAATCAATGAGAATCAAAATTATATACATTATTTTCAGAAGTACTCTGTTAGGCAGCATCTAAGTGTGGTTTTTATTTTGTTTATTCTAATTTTTCTGTAATATAGCAGTTTTTTGATTAGGCTTGTGATAGAATTCATTTTCATTTAGTCAGAAAATCTTTCTAAATGGAGGAGAATTAGAAGGCAAAAGGCAGTTTGATAGGTGTGCTAGTGGGAAGTAACTTCAAATATCAGGAAGCCATATTAATTACAGTGAAGGCAGTGCCAGAGATTTTGATAGGCTGCAAGATGGGAGTGAACAGAGCAGGTAAAGGATAAAGAGCATTAATAAACTGATGGAGTATTAAAAATTTTATAATCTGGCCGGGCGCGGTGGCTCAAGCCTGTAATCCCAGCACTTTGCGAGGCTGAGACGGGCGGATCACGAGGTCAGGAGATCGAGACCATCCTGGCTAACACGGTGAAACCCCGTCTCTACTAAAAATACAAAAAACTAGCCGGGCGAGGTGGCGGGCGCTTGTAGTCCCAGCTACTCTGGAGGCTGAGGCAGGAGAATGGCGTAAACCCGGGAGGCGGAGCTTGCAGTGAGCTGAGATCTGGCCACAGCACTCCAGCCCCGGGGACAGAGCAAGACTCCGTCTCAAAAATAAATAAATAAATAAATAAAAAATAAAAAAATAAAAATAAAATAAGAATTTCATAATCTTTATTGTGTTGGGTGAGATGTGATAACGGGGAAAAGATTCAGCCTCATATCCTTGGATTGCTCTCATTCTGGACTGTAGACATGTGGTACAGTGTAAAGACAAGGGATTTGAAATCAGACTTACTATTTATTAGAAAACTCATGGCACTTTGGAAGTTAATTCATGGATTTGAAAAAATGTTATGATCTCAAAATAGATGTTTTTACTTACCTTTTCAGTTACTATAGTCATACTAAATAGGTTTTGTTGTTGTTTTGTTTTGAGACAGAGTCTTGCTCAGTCACCAGGCTGGAGTGCAGTGGCACGATCTCAGCTTACTGCAACCTCTACCTCCTGGGTTCAAGAGATTCTCGTGCCTCAGCCTCCCAAGTAGCTGGGATTACAGGTGCATACCACCACAGCTGGCTAATTTTTGTATTTTTAGTAGAGATGGGGATTCATCATGTTGACCAGGCTGGCCTCAAACTCCTGACCTCAAGCAGTCTCCCTGCTTTGGCCTCCCAAAGTGCTGGGACTACAGGTGTGAGCCACCGCACCTGGCCTTAAATAGATTTTTTTTTAATGGATGCTTAGCAAGAACAGAAGAAAGAAAACAATTCACATTTTCCTGTCTTTTTGGTGAATTAGTTCTTTTGATTCTTAAGATCCTCTAGTTGTGGAGGGTGTGACTGGAGGACCCAGGGAAGACGCTTCTGCTCCCATCTAGCTGGGGTACTCCCCAGTGGTCCCAGCTATGGAAGGCTGGTCTTCCTGGTTTAGAGTGCCTCAATACTAAAGGCACTTTAGCCTTTAGTATTCCAGGAGACTTAGCACTATTCCATCTCCATTCTCCCGGCAAGTCTTTTACATTCCTCAGGATAAATAACAAAGTTGGCCAGGCTGGTGGCACGCACCTGTAGTCCTAGCTACTCATGAGGCCAAGGCAGGAGGATCACTTGAGCCCAGGAGTTTAAGGATGCAGTGAGTTATAAAGGTGCCACTGCACTCCAGCCTGGCTGACAGAGTAAGATGTTTCAATAAAAGAGCACCACGTACGTGGATTCCTCCTCCACTGTCTCCCACCTCATCTCCCCTCCGCATGTATTCTCACACAAAGACTGGGGCAAGGCAGACTTCTTTCACTGTGCCTTTAGTAGCTAACTGTTTCGATTCGAGTGCAAGATGGCTCTTTACCACCAGATAAGCTTTGGTATGACCAACCACTACTGAGTTGTGTAGTAAAGGGAGGCTTATCTAAATATGTAGAAGAAAGTTAAGATTCTCATTAGTTAGAAATTTGATTGCTGGAAATCTTGAATTTGATGTAAAACAGAATAAGCAGTTAGGAAAGGGAACATAATATAGGCTTTGTATATTGAGAGTTGCATTAAAAGAATTGCAAAGTCAAGGCCAGGCACAGTGGCTTATGCCTGTAATCCCAGGACTTTGGGAGGCTGAGGCAGGTGGATCATGAGGTCAGGAGATCGAGACCATCCTGGCCAACATGGTGAAACCCCATCTCTACTAAAAATACAAAAATTAGCCAGGTTCGGGAGGCTGAGGCATGAGAATTGCTTGAACCCAGGAGGCGGAGGTTGCAGTGAGCTGAGATCGCGCCACTGCACTCCAGCCTGGTGACTGAGCAAGACTCTGTCTCAAAAAAAAAAAAAAAAATTGCAAAGTCAATCCTAAGGCAAAGAGGCTATGAAAGAAATTATGCTAAAAAGATGGGAATAGTTTAGGCTAGATTGGGGAGAAAAATCAGTGGAATTCTTTTATTTTTTTCTTTTTCTTTTTTTTTTTTTTTTAGGAAACATGTTTTCTACATTAGAAATACAAGCATTGGGGGAAGTTGTTTTCTCAGTTGCACATGCTGTGATGTCTTTGAGGAGGTGAGGACAGGAAAGGGTAGACAGAACTTTAATCCTTGATAGGAAAATATATGTTGAATACCATCTGGGAAACTTCTCTGTGACTCATTTTGTCAACGTCGAAACCAAGCTGAAAGTCAGTTTGGTTGTTCAAAGGTCTCCGTAATCATATAGTTAGGGTATTTCATTTGATAAATATTACCTGGCTTATCATTTCAAAACCTGTTGGAAGAATTTTTGAAATCACTAGTCGATGGGTTTAATTTCTGTGAAAGATTTTGTATTTTTTTGTGGACTGCTCATGAGTTTAAGCTGTCTCTTCTTAAGAGCATAACGTCTATATCACAAGCTCATGAAGATTGTAGTGAATGGCAGCAAAACACTGTTCTTTGTATAAATGCTAAGATATGCTTAAATAGATTCCATTGACAAGCTCTTGGGAATTTCTGTGTTATAAGCTGCATTTAGAAGGAGTGAGAAATGAAACACTGGGAGGAGGGTGGAAGAAAAGGAAAATTACTGTGTAGAGTCTTTTCTCCCAGTTGCCCTTTCTCAAATTGTCTGTTGAACTCCATGGACATTTGTCTTGGTTCATTTGGCCTGCTGTAACGGAATACCATAAACGGATAACTTATGAACAACAGACATGTATTTCTCACAGTTCTAGAGTCTGGGAAATCTATGATGAAGGTGCTGGCATGTTCAGCATCTGGTGAGGGCCTAGTTTCTGGTTCTTAGTGGCACCTTCTGGCTATGTCCTCACAAGATGGAATGAGCAAACAAGCTCTCAGGGGCCTCTTTTATGATGGCACCAGTCCCATTCATGAGGGCTTTGCCCTCATGCCCTAATCTCTTCCCAGAGCCCTCACCTCCTAATACCATCACCTGAGGGTTAGGATTTCATCATATGAATTTGGAGGGCACACAGGCTTTCAGTCTATAGGTATAGTTTGGTACTTTCAACCCTTGTTCTTCTTGTTACTTTGGCCTGGCTATCTGACAAACAGAAGATACGTGGTAATAAGAATGACACCTGTTTGTAATGCCTAGTGTGTCTAACACTGTTTGAGGTGCTTTATACACATTACCATGTATTCTCAACCAGGGTGTAGTAGATAATAAGAGCGTTTTTGTGTAGATGAGGAAACTAGGGCTTGCAGTTATGTGACTCACCCGGGGTTACACACCTAGTAACAAATCCAGAGAATATTCTTCAGTCGTTCTCTTATTTGACCTCTCTGCTATTGACAACTGCTCCTTCCTTCCTGAGTTTCAATATTCCCCTGACTTTCATGACAACACATCTGTTTTTTCTTCTAGCTTCTGGTCACTCCTCCATAATCTCTTTGGTAGATCCTACTTCATCTCTTCACTCAGTAAAGCTTGCTATTCCTATCCATTCTTTGATTTTCTTCCTTTCTCACACTGCATACTCTTCCTGAGACATAGCATCTATGCTCATAACTTAAATTGCTGTCTTTATGCTGCTGAGTCCCAGATCTTTATTTCCATTCTAGATTTCTCATCTGAGAACCACACACATGAGCTTAATGATAGATTTGACATTCTCCACTTAAATGTGCTATAGGCTTGTTAAATTCGGGTCCCACAGTGACGTTTTCCCTGTGATTTTCTCCTGGGATTCTGTAACTTCATAAATGGTAATATCATTTACCCAGTTTCTCCTATCAGAAATCTGTTGTCGTCCTTATTTCCCCTAGCTCCTAACATTTTACATTCCATCTCCAAATTTTCCTGCTTCTCAAATTAATTCACCTACCTCCATTCCCATGTTCATAGTCTTCAGTACCCGTGGGCACACTGGCTGCACACAGTTGTTCTCTTCTCCTATATTTCTTACCTGGTAGCCCACGAGATCTTTCTAAAGTGAACATTTGATTTTTTTTGCCTGCCTTTTCCGTAACTTTCTTCAGTTTTTCCTTGTTACTTTCAACTGTAACCTCAAACTTCTTTACATAGTATACACCCCTCCTTACTTCTCTAGTCTCATTTTGTGCTATTCTTTTACACTAGCTCTTTGAATGTTCTCTTGCCTCTGGCCTTAGCACGCACTATCTACTGGGAGTGCTTTTTTTTTCATTTCCAAATAGCTGACTCTTTCTTACTCTTCACAGACTGAGGCTAGCTCCTTTCTTACAGCCTGCTCTGACATCATCCCATCTCTGTTTGCCAAGTGGATTACTCTCATGTGCTCTCATAACATCATGAAGTTAATCATTTTTCATAGCATTTGTAGCTGTAACCTAGTCCTCTCCAAAACCGCGTCTCAGACATATAACTGTCTTCTCTTTGTTTTCACTTTATTTCATTCTCATAGGCATTGCACATTTAACCTTCCAAAACTAAACCCTTGTTTTTCTCCAAAATCAGCTGTTCCTCCTGACTTCCCCATCTTAGAAAGTGGCAGTATTACTATTACATTCCTTCCAAAACTAAACCCTTGTTTTTCTCCAAAACCAGCTCTTCCTCCTGACTTCCCCATCTTAGAAAATGGCAGTATTGCTATTCCATTTTTAATTAGACCAAAATCTAGAGTTGCCCTTAGTTCCTTAATTTTTTCACAGCCTATACCCATATCCAGTCCATCAATAAACCTTATTCTTTCTTTCTTTTTTTTTTTTTGAGACAGAGTCTTGCTCTCTTGGCCTCTTGGGTAGGCTGGAGTGCAAATGGCGCTATCTTGGCTCACTGCAAACTCCACCTCCTGGGTTCAAGCAATTCTCCTGCCTCAGCTTCCTGAGTAGCTGGGATTTACAGGCATGTGCCACCATGCCCAACTAACTTTTGTGTTTTTAGAAGAGATGGGGTTTCACCATGTTGGCCAGGCTGGTCTCAAACTCCTGACCTCAGGTGATCCACCCAGCTTGGCCTCCCAAAGCGATGGGATTACAGACGTGAGCCACCGCTCCCGGCCAACATTATTATTTCTACCTACAACATGTATTTAGAGTCTGACCACCTCTCATTGTTTCTCCTACTGTCTCCCTAATCCATGCCATCATCACCTTTTACCTGGATACCTGCAGCAGCCTACTGACTAGTCTCCTGCTTCTGCTCCTCCTCCCCTAAAGTTCTCATCCCAACAGCCACAATGACCCTTTTAAAAGGAAAATCAGAAGTTCTTACTATTTTGTGCAAAACCTTCACACATCTCTCTCAGAATAAAAGCCTTTACCCTCTGTCATCTGTCCCACTTCATACCGTGCTTTGATTAATACTTCTGACCTCATCCCCATTACTCCCCAAACCCTTTTTACTGTGACTCCAACTATATGGCTCACCCCCTCATTTTCTTTAGGTCTCTGGTTCAGATGTCATCTCTTCACTGATGCCTGCCTTGACCGTCCATCACAGAAGAGCTCACTCATCTCCACTCTGCTTAATCGTTCCCCATGGTACTTATTACCATTTGGCTAGTTACATATTGTCTTATTATTCTTCTACTCAAGTAGAATACTAACTCCACAAGGACAGGAACTGGGTCTCTTGACAGCTGTGTTCCCAGCATCTGGAGTAGTGTGTGGCTCCTAATAGGCTCTAAGTAAATAGTTGAAGTCTAGGGTAGTAGTTATGTCATGGACTTAGCAATATAACAGACCTGCTAATGCAGTGAGTCCGAGCTCCAATACTGAGTTCTTCAGCCCCTTGTAATTAGACCACTCCTTAGCTTCAGTTCCTAATCAATAACATAGGATGTATTCATTCTTACCTCTGATGTTATTTGTTTGGGGGAGGGTTAAATAAAATAATCTATGTGAAGTGCTTACCTCGGTACCTTGCCAATAATAGACAGTTGAGAGCAGCTGCTGCTACTTATACTGCTGTTAATTCTGATCAGATTACAGCATTTAAATTGCTTCTTGTTCATCTCTTCTACCAGATTTTGTCTGGCTGCATCTTAAACTTGCTATGATAATGATAACGACAATGTGACCATAAGAATACCAGTAATAATAATAGCAGCTGTTATCATTTGAGTGCTTACCGAGTACTAGAAAGTATTCTCTATGTCAGCACTTCCCAGTGCCTCTTCCTGCAGTGATGGAAATGTTGTACATCTGCTCTGTCCAGGGTGGTAGTCACAAGCTACATCCAAAGAGAGCTGTTGAACACTGGAGCACTTGGCAGTGTGACTGAGGAACTCAGTTTTTAATTTTATTTAATTCATTTAGATTTTAATGACCATGTTGGCTACTGTATTTTAAAACTCTAAATTCTTTATCTACATTAATTCATGTAATACTCAAGGGTTAAGTAGATTATAGATGAAGAAATTGATTTTCTGAGTGGTGAAGTAACTTGCCGAAGATTACACAGCTAATACAAGGCAGAACTGGGATTTAAAGGTTAAATACCTAGATAATCTGGTTCCAGGGTCTGTTGCCAGCACCCTCTGTGCTGCACCTCCCTCGTGTCATTCTCAAGAATTAAAGTCTTACAGGCAAAGGACTGAGGTGGCATATCTGTATGCTTGCTGCAGGGAAAGCCGAGAGAATTTCTGGTTTTTACTGCAGTGAAATACCACTCCTAAGGTGAGAAATTCCCAGATTTAGGATAAATGTTCAAACAGTTCTAGACAGGTAAGCTTGGCTACTCAACCTCTGTGTACACTTTTTTCCCAGACTTAAATTTACAAAAATAGTGGCGGCAACAACAAAATGTTTCCTCCTAACGTGTTGCAGCTATTTTTTCTAAAAGCGAAAAACATGCTCTCCCCCTCCCCAAAAGGGGGAATGATACATCTTACCAGGTACCGTTTCCACCTTGAAGTCCAAAATATCTGAGCTGAGCTTATTCCTTTTGTTAAGGTTCCCTTATGTCACTCTACATCTAGTGAGCCACCAACTTATTTTTATAAAACATGTGGAGAAAAGGAGAAGGGGAAATTAGTTAAAAACATAAATGTGTGTATATCAGACCAAATAATAAAAATGAGTATTTATTTCAGTCTTAGCTTTTGCTATTGGTTCTGATCCAAAGTTGTATTTTTAACTCCCTTCCTCCACCGCTCATTCCATGTTCTTTTTGCCCTCAGCCAGCTCTCAGCTAATTGTAGATTTTTATCTGACTGACTTTTATCTGACAACACTTTAGACTGTCATTCATAGGGGTGGGGAAGGGGGCTTTGAGTCGGTGGTGGTCCTGCCTGTATGGAGTTGTTTCTATCTTCCATTATCTTTTACCACTAGATGTGGTCAAACCAAGAGGTGTTCCAGGTTCCAGACACACACCTCCCTTCTCTCATTCTGTTGCAGCAATCTTCTTTACCCTTGATAATCAAGATTCATTAACACAACCAATTCTGTCACCTCCCTTTTTGTCCCTGTTCTGTGTCATGAGGAGTTCAGAATTGCTAGGTTGCAGTTTAAGCTTCCAAATCAGTGGACGCATTGTTGAGTCCCTTGGTGAAATCATTCTTCACTTGGGTGCTGAGACTGTTAAACGAGCAGAACCAGAGGTGCAGTGATGGGGAATTGCAAGTTGGTCATCAGGTGTGATGAGGGGGAGGAGAAGATGTGTAACTAATTCTGCTTCTGTCCCTTGGTTACTGGGCCCTGTATTATGGCTGTGGGGGAAACAATGTTTTGTATTATTCACTGGTTCTGAGCATCTTGGGAGACACCACCCTATCTAATTTTATTTGGAACTGAATCTTCAGAAGATGATTTCAGCATACTGAAAGATGATCTTCTAGATGATAGGGTATGTGGTAAGAACAGTAAATCCCATTAGCATCATTCCATCGTTGTACTCTTTCACTGTTAAATCTTGAGTGAGATACCATGGCAATGAATGAGGCATTCAGTCGTTCTGTGGATGGCAGAGGTGTGGTGGACAGGAAAGGCAGTTTCATATTCAGAATATGTGTCTTTTCATACGAAGACTGACAAGTGACCACTAAAAGTTAGCATGTATGTCTGAAATCATGTATGTTTTCATAAAATTAACTCCATTCTGAGTTGTTACTTGGAAGCACAAGCAAAGTAAAACATTTAAGGTGAACGGAGGTTTGAATGAGTTGAAACTGGCTGACACTGACTCACTATGATCTTGGGCAAGACGCTTAACTATTGTGAGCTGCCTATTCCTCATATCTGTGAAATTGGGATAATGATATTTTTGTGTATATAAGGCTTTGAACCACTCAGACGAAAGGTACTGTGTAAGTGCAAAGTGTTGTTAACAACAACAATAATAATCCTCATTTCACCTTGCCCTCAGTCTGACCTGTGTTTAAATTGAGCACTGTTAAAAAGATTGCCTGTGAAATGGTATTCTGAAAAGTTATGTTGCTGTATGTTCTCCCAGCACTTGATAAATTTCCTTCCCAACACTTTTTATAGTTTGCGATAATCTGCTTGATATTTGAATATTTGTTTCCCCCACTAGATCAAAAGCCTCTGAGGACAATGGGAACCACTTTAGTCTGTTTGTTATAACATCTCCAAGGCCCAGCATGGTTCCCACATGTGGTAGATGTTCAGTAAATATTTATTGAATGAATAAATGAATAAATAAATAATGCATGTTTCTATGAATTTCTGCCAAAACAACACAAAAAAACCCAGAGATGGGAAATCAGTTTGGTTTCTTTTCCACCAGTATGGGAATCCAAATGCTGTATTCTGTGTAAATAAATCATTCCGGTTGGTCATCATCTTATAGTGGGCATGGTGCCATGGGAAATTTATTGGAGTAATTTTTAACAGCATAAATGTTTAGTAACAGATGCACATAGATGGCAGGTTGCCTCATTCAGCTTCCATCTGTTAGACAACTGTCTATTCCAATAAGACTAGTCCATTAGAACTAGACAAATAGCATTCTTACCCATGTTTAAGCTTATTCATTTTCACAGTTTTTCCAAAAGGCTTGAAGGAGGAAAGGTGTTTCCATGTTTGGTTGGCTGCTACTTAATAATAGTGTATTACAACACCTTGGCAAACCATAAAGTCCATTTGATGTGTCGTAATGCTCAACAAGGAAGTATTCTCTCTTAAGTGTTCTGTCAGAATTCAAAACCATGCTAAATAGTGGCACTAGGAAACACACTCAGCTACAGGTAATTTGGTCCAATAGAGTTCAGTGTAGGTTGTGCAACTGGCAACAGAAACTGGCAGGAGATGAAGGGATATAATCCATGCTGGTCATCATTAGTGTGTGTGATTTTTAAATAGGACAGGGGCAATATACTAACTCTAGAAAATATAGTGTGTCCATATGTACATGCAATTAGATTATACCCAGTGAAAGCACGATGATTCTCAGCTCGGGCATGCCTTTTAAAAACAACTTTACCAAGTTTTTTTGCTACATAAAGGTGGAGACAGTGTTGGCCTATATAAATTTACCCTGTGCATGACAAGTTGCGTTGGTGGTGTGTCATTAAGTGTGGGCCATCTTCCATAAATGTCTTGGTGCTTAGCATAATGCCTGACACCCAACTGGGACTCAGTAATTATTTGTTGAATGAATGTTCTAGGATCAATTGAGGCAATTCCCTCTGGATTTCCAGCATGAAAGCAGTTCCATAACCTTAGATCACTACGAATTAAAACTTGGAATAAAAAGTTGGAATACTTAGAGTACTAGTACTAAGCAGAACACAAAACAAACTGCTTATCACTAGTATGTGTCTGTGATAAACTTCTGAAGGCTGTGTCATTTCCAAAATGTAAATCACTGGGTATGTGTTATTTTGGGAGGCAGACATCTAACAATGGCTGTTTTGGAGAAAGTCAATCAATCTGTGTCTTGGTTCAGTTACAGGAATGACTAATTTTATACTAGTTTCTCACATGATTCAAAAAGTGTGTGAATGACTCAGCTCATTAATATCCTTAGCCCCTGTGATCTCCCTTCCCAGTGAAACGATGGTTATAAGGCAATAATGATAATTGGAAGAGGAGGAGACTTTGACTTTGCCCTGTGGCAATAAAATGACACACTTTAAGTAATTACATATGCATACAATATTGTTTGAAAGAAATGAGTTATATTATTGTCATATAAATACATTTAATGTTTGTGTTAAAATATGGTGAAAATAATACGTAGTTTCAGCATGGGTAAGGACTGAGTTCTGCTTTTTGTTTCTACCGTTATCTTTTTTTCTAAAACAAGCCTCTGTTTATAAGGACAGAGCCATTTGGAGGCCTAACTTAGTTCCTAACAGTCAACTCATTGATTACCTTCTCCTTGCTGACATAGAGAAATACTGCAGTCATAGGGGTGTTGGGTTCTAATTACATGTAGCTAAGTATTCACAAGTGATTTTGAGCTAAAATGAGCAATTCATTGAAGAGTCTGTGGAATTTCTGGGGATTAGCGTGTTTCTCCCTGTTTCTGTTTCCTTCTTTTTGAAGCAATTCATTAAACAAAGACCTGGATATTTGGAGTCAGCCTTTGTGCGTATGTCTGCTCTTACTAGAGTCTCTAGTGACTCAAAAGTCTAATGCACACTTTTCACTTCTTATTTAGCTTGATTTCTCTGCAGCATTTGACAGATCTCAAAATTCCTTCCTTAACTTTTTCTTTTTAAACTCTTCTAGCTGCCCTTAAAATGTGATATCCTCCAGAGTTCGGTCTTGGTGCTTTTTTTTTGTTGTTGTTTCTATTTATTCAGTCTCCTTGGTGATCCCCTTCATTTCCATGGTTTCCATTAAAATCCATATACTGGTTGCTCCACGTGGGTGTTTTTATGTCAGTCTTGATGAGCTACAGACCTGTGTATTCAGCAACACTGGAGGTATATATAGATAGATACTAATAGTAACAATACTAACAGCTACTCGTTATTGAATATTTTCTGGGTCAGACAGGTGAGTGCTTTATTGCTTCATTTATTTACCTCACAGCGATACTATACATTGTCTTAAAAATCAGAAAAATGTCTCATAAAGATTCCGGTTTCTAACTGTCCCGGAAAAGCCTCGGCTTGCCTTCTTACGTGGCAGTAGGCATTGGCAGTCAAGTAACAGCTTTCCTCTTATCTGGGGCTTGTACCATCTACTTCACACAGTCCTCATCACTTCCTATGGGCCTGCACTTATTGTGAGTTTCCTCATATCCTTGCTTGTCTAGCTCCATAGGCATTTCTGACACCTGTAAAGACAATTGACATGCTTTCCCAGTTGGTTGTAGACTTCTCTATTTTTTGCCCTGGTAATGGAATGGTTTTCTCAAATGACATTTGTTACTTGGTTTCTCTTACTAGTTTTTTATATATGTTTCTTTGTCAGCTCCTCCTCATCCCACAACTATGTTGAAGTCTCTGTGCTGAAGTTAGAAGGAAAAGAATAAAAGTTTTTGATCATTTACTATGGGCCAGAGTTAAACACAGGCTTGGTTTAGTTAAGTCTTCACACATTGAAGTGTGTGTTCCTGATTCCTAATTAAGAGATGAGAGAATTTCAAGGCCCAGGGGATTGTCTTAAGATCCATACCCAGAGTGGATTCAGATCTGTCTGATCCCAAGCTCCAAGTGTTTTCTCCTCCATCATAACAACTTCTAGCTTCTGTTCCTCTATACAAATAAACAAGTATCTGTAGCACTCTAATTCCCTTGATCTGCTTCTCATCTTGTTCTTCCTTTGCCGTCAGACTTTATACATTGGTTCACACACAACTCTGTTAACCCCTTTCTCATCTCAACACAGTGTAATTTAGCCTTCTTATAATTTACTCATTCACCCACATCATCTGAGCACCCACTGTGCAACAGGCAGTGTGCCAGACACCAGGGACATAACCCTTGTCTGAGAGAAGCTTCATGGAGCCATAATTCCAGCGCTGTGTGCAGAATGCCTTGTAATTAAATCCCGTGGATTTAAGGATTAGCCCTTTTCTTACTTAAGCTCACTTGCATCATTTTCCCCAAAGGACAAGCACTTCTCTAATGGAAATTTTCTCTTTCCTTTCTTCTGTAGCATTCCTCATTGCTGATTTTCTTCTTTAGTTTTTCAGTTTCTTTCTCATCTCTCTTCTTTTTCCCATGCCCTCATTTTAAATGTTTCCAGCTTCATAGTAGGTAACTTCACTTCGAAGTCTTAAGGTTTCAGTGATTTCTGCTGCTTTCCTCAAGACAATAGCATTTGACTAGTTGTCCACATTAAATATCTTGGAGGCATCATTACTCCCTTGTCTTCCTCTCACAACAAGAGTTGGTGGTTCTGCTTCAAAACAGCGTCCCAGTTGCCAGCCCCTTTGCCATTAGTTAACATATGGCAGCAACTGCCCTCTCCCTCCCTGTCAGTTGTGTGTCCTCCAGGCATTAACGATAGTAATTTTTTATTTTTTTTTAACTCTCATTATCACTTTACTCCTTGAAATCTTATAGTGTCTTTCTCGCTGCCTGTTGGGTCAGGTCTCAGTTCTATAACCTGGCTTCCAGGGCTGTTGACCCTCTGCTCCTGATCCACTCTTCTGGTCTACTCTCATTTTAGCTACAGTGCTTAGCACATAGAGAGCACTCACTGAATACTGGATGAGTAAGCGGGTGGTACGGAAAAATCTGACGTTTTGTTGTCAAAGGGCAGAATTAAATTTTTATCATGTAAGTATGGTACCTACTATTTACTTCTCATTTTTAAATTATAACAGTATAAACATTAATCCAGTGTATTGTGCTTCTCTGAAATTCATATGTTGAAGTCCTAACCCCTAGTAGGACCTCCGAATTTGACTGTATTTGGAATCAGGTCTTTAAAGAAGTCATTAAGTTGGCCAGGCGCGGTGGCTCATGCCTGTAATCCAAGCACTTGGGAGGCCGAGGCAGGCAGATCACAAGGTCAGGAGATCGAGACCATCCTGGCTAACACGGTGAAACCCCGTCTCTACTAAAAAATACAAAAAATTAGCCGGGCGTGGTGGCAGGCGCGGTGGCGGGCGCCTGGAGTCCCAGCTACTTGGGAGGCTGAGGCAGGAGAATGATGTGAACCCGGGAGGTGGAGCTTGCAGTGAGCCGAGATCGTGCCACTGTACTCCAGCCTGGGTGACAGAGCGAGACTCTGCCTCAAAAAAAAAAAGTCATTAAGTTAACATGAGGTCAGCAAGTGGGTCTTAATCCAATATGACTGATGTCCTTAAGAGGAAATTTGGACACAGACCTGTGTAGAGGGAAGACCATGTGATGCCATAGGACCCAGCCCTGCTGATGCCTTGATCTTGGACTTCTTTTTTTTTTTTTTTTTTTTTTTTTTTGAGGCGGAGTCTCGCTTTGTCGCCCGGACTGGAGTGCAGTGGCCGGATCTCAGCTCACTGCAAGCTCCGCCTCCTGGGTTTACGCCATTCTCCTGCCTCAGCCTCCCGAGT